>NC_056727.1:211898666-212030386 GCF_019279795.1 Protopterus annectens | reverse complement strand
ATATATATATATATATATATATATATATATATATATATATATATATATATTTATATTTATATAGGAATCTAGGAGCCAACGCTCTCCCGTCGGGTCCGGGGAGGATAGTCGAACCGATTTGTCGGTGCCGACTCTTCCTCTCCTGGCTTTGGCTCGGATGAGCTCGGCTCCTACGTCGGGCTCGGAGCCCAGGGCTTCGGTGCGGGAGGATCGGACGGTACTCTCGGGTCCGTTCACTCCTTCTCATCGGAGCCATGGTGCCTTCGATGCTATGAGGAGAGTTTTGTCTCCAAAGACAATGTCAGCATCGGTTCAGCCTTGCCTCTCGTCTCAAGCTCCTGTGTCTGCTTCTTCATCTACCGGTCTCTCTATGCGTAGAGACCCCGAGCCGCAAGTACCCCCACAGAGCGTCCCCTACTCTTCTGAGACCTTCCCAGATCCCCCCACTGAGGAGGTGCCCAGGAATAGACTGCGCAAGTGGAGGCACTTACACTCCTCACAGGAGTCTTTGACATCTGACACTGATTTAGATGAGTCAGACGGGTCCCCTCGATCCCCCTCTGAGTATATCTCCTTTGCAGAGATACTAGAGATCCTTAGTCAGAGGGATGATTGGCAGTCCAAGACCCCTACTGAAGATGATTCCTTGCTCTTGAATGCTTTTGGGTCTTAACCTTCCACTTCTTGGGTGTCTCCGCCTTACGACGAGCTCATGGAACTGATTTCTCGTAAGGCTTGGGAGTCCCCGAAGGCCATGGAACCTGTTCCTCGTAAGCCCAATAAATTCATGTCTGCCCCAGTGGA
Source organism: Protopterus annectens (assembly GCF_019279795.1). NCBI lineage: Eukaryota > Metazoa > Chordata > Ceratodontiformes > Protopteridae > Protopterus > Protopterus annectens. The sequence continues at coordinate 212,029,582 of NC_056727.1, read as the reverse complement.
CAAGCCATGTTTGACAAAGGGAGTGCCTGTTGATACCATGGTGGTAAAGGGAGTGCCTGTTGATAGCATGGTGGTAGCTGCAGCCACCAAAAAGGAAGTATCTGAGACATCCACCTCTATCCATCCCCCTAATAGAGATTCTAGGGTCATGGATAGATATGGGAAGCACATGTTTAGTTCAGAGACTTTTTCTCTGCGATCACTGAACTACTTAACCCACTTTATGAGACTACAGAGAGATCTCCTGAAAGAGCTAGGAGATACTGTCCAGGGTACGGTAGCTGCAGGGGTGGCCGACATAGTCATTGCCCTGCTCGCTATCCTAAACTCAGTGGTAATCTCGTCCATGCATCTCATATCCTATGCAGCTGATGGTTTGAGTAGAGCTGCTAGTTCGGGCATTGCTCTTCGAAGACAAGCCTGGATGCATCTCTGTTCCTTTGCGGAACCCTTTGTCTTCCTTTATTAATACCCCATTCGATGGTTCATCACTGTTTGGGCCCAAAGTAAAGGAAACTTTAACCAGGTGTGAGCAGGTAGGCAAGACCTTATCTACTGTTGGAGTCCGTTTTTTGACCCCTACTCGGCCCTACCCCAAGGGCCCTAGGGGAGGGAAAATGTGGTTCCGAAAAGCACAGGGAGCCTTTCAGGACACACGTGGTGAAACCCCCTCTAGAGGCAGAGGAGGGGGTTGTAACGGAAAATGCCGCCCCCACGGCAGAGGGGGTCCGCAGCAACAGGGTGACAGGGGTCAGTTCTCCGGTCAACCCTACCAGCGCCCCTGAGAGGGTGCCCGACTGTTTGGCTCTGGAGGCAGTCGGGGATTGCTTGTCTTTGTACCCAGTAGCCTGGCTAAACATAAGATCAGATACTTGGGTACAAAGCATCATTTTCAGAGGGTATTTCATACCATTTTCTTCCCCTCCCATTCCTGTAAAGAGAATCCCAGATGTTCCACCCAATCTCAGGGAACAAGCAATCGTAGAGGTCCACAGATTGCTAGAAAAAAAGAGTCATCCAACCAGTCCCAGCAGACCAAGTTGGATTCGGAACTTACTCAATATTCTTTTTGGTACCAAAGAAAACAGGGGACTGGAGACCTATCTTGGACCTCAGCAGACTCAACCAGTTTGTAAAGAAAGAAGTTTTGAATGGTCACGCTTCAGTCCATTCTTCCCTTCCTAGGGAAAGGCGATTAGATGTGCTCCATAGATCTCAAGGACGCATACTATCACATAAAGATGAACAGATGCTCCAGAGATCATCTGCGCTTCCGGCTGGGAGCCAATCATTACCAGTTTCGGGCCCTGCCCTTTGGTCTCACTACAGCCCCCAGAGTGTTTACCAAATGCATGGCAGTGGTCACGGCTCACCTGAGACGTCTAGGATTCCAGGTGTTTCCATAACTAGACAATTGGCTGCTCACTGCTGCCACCAGGCATCAATTGACTCAGGCAACACAGTACACTCTGACACTCTGCCATCAATTAGGCATTACAGTCAACTTCGAAAATTCTGCCGTATCGCCATCACAGCATACCATTTTTATAGTAGCAGAGTTAGATACCTCAACTACCACTCTACGTCTCCCTGCCGAAAGAGTCTCTCTTCTCCACCAAAACGTCAGCTCACTGGTGTCAAAGAACAAAGCTACAGCAGCAGAGGTATTGAAGGTGCTAGGTTTGATGGCGGCAGCAATCCTGGCTATACCCCTCGGAAGGATGCATATGCACATTCTTCAATGGCTCCTCTTTGCTCACTGGTCTTACCGGAAACTACCGATGCACCACATGATTCTCATCTTGGCTTCTTGCAGGAGAGACCTTCGGTGGTGGTTGACGTCTCTTCATGTCACAATCGGAAGACCCTTTGTTCCCCCCCAGTAGCCACTGTGACCACAGACGCTTCCCTGATAGGGTGGGGGAGGCATTTTCAGGGAAGGACTGCCCAAGGCACATGGACAGATCAAGAATCACATCTGCACACCAATGTTCTAGAGTTGAGAGTAGTACTTCTGGCATTGCAGTAGTTTCAGGACTCTCTCCCTCTAGCAGCTATTGCAGTTGAGACGGACAACATGTCAGTAGTCTGGTACTTGAACAAGCAAGGCGGAACCCTCCGGGTCTGGCAGTGGGCTGTGTCATCCCAGCGTTTTCTGTTAGCAACACACACATCCCGGGGAAATCCAACGTAATAGCGGACAAGCTAAGCAGGGCGATATTTCTCCCTCATGAGTGGTCTCTCAAACAACAGGTTGCGGAGTTGATTTTCTGCAAATGGGGCCAGCCTTGCTCCGACCTTTTTTGCCAGCCACATCAATTCAAAATGCAGAAGCTACTTTGCCCTAATACCACCTCCCTGTCATCCCCTGAGAGATGCACTTTTACATGATTGGCCCCCGGGTCTCCTTTATGCATTTCCACCCTTCCCATTAATACCCAGATTTTTACAGAAAGCAAAATCACTGGGAAGGACAGTTATACTCATAGCCCCCTACTGGCCTCGACAAATTTGTTTTCCATTTCTCCACCATCATCTGTTGGAAGATCCATGGATCCTGGACCCAGTTCCGGACCTTCTGACATACCCGTCAGGGGACCTTCATCCTTCACTGCAGTCCCTGAAACTGATTGCTTGGCTAATCCACTTCCCCTAATTGCCAGGCTTCATTCAATTTCGGAAGATATAAGACATATTCTCTTGTCTTCTCACAAGCCATCTAGCAGGAAATTATATGGCAGTATTTGGAAAAGGTTCTCAATTTGGGCCAACACGCAGAACATCGACCCTTTCAGAGCTCCTCTATCTTCTATTTTACAATTTTTGACAAAAAATTTTAAGGAAGGGGCAGCAGCTGCTACAGTTAGAGTTCAGTTAGCTGCCATCTCAAATTTTCACCTTGGGTTTGGTGGCTCAGATGTTATGGACCATAGATTATCTAAAACTTTTATTAAAGGCGTTCTTCATATGAGACCTCCGATCAAAATTCCCTATTCTCCCTGGAATTTAAACCTTATGCTGTCTCAAATTATTCTTCCTCCTTTTGAACCAGCATCTTCTTGTGATCTCACATTTTTATCCCGGAAAACAATATTTCTTGTGGCCATTACTTCTGCCCGCAGAGTGTCAGAACTTCAAGCATTATCTATCAGACCACCTCACATGATTTTCCATCCTGAGAGTATCTCTCAGAACAAACCCCTCATTTTTACCTAAAATCTGTTCTCAGTCAAGTATCAATCAGGTCATTGAGCTGCCAGTCTTTTTTCCCAACCACTCTAACAAATTGGAATACATGCTGCACAAACTTGATGTTCACAGGCAGCTCAGATTTTATCTTGACAGAACTAAGGATATTAGAAAATCAGACCAACTTTTTGTATCTTTCTCAGAAGCAAGAAAAGGCAATCCAGTGCCTAAAACAACCTTATCTAAATGGTTATCCGATTGTATATCCTTTGTTTATGAAAATGCGAGCATGCCATTGACACACAAACCTAAGGCTCATTCTACCAGAGCAGTCTCTACGTCTTCTGCTTTTCAAGCTAAATTGCCCCTTGACAATATTTGCACTGCATCCACTAGGTCTAAGCCTCATACCTTTATCACGCATTACAAAGTAGATAAGGCTTCAAGGTACAGGTCTTCCTTTGATTCTATGGTACAGAAGTAAATACTCCCATAAGCCACCCAGGGTTGAGGGTGCTAGGGACGCTACCCATCAGTGAGAATAAACGGCGAGATTTAACAACTTCACATAAAGAAGTTATGTACTTACCATAACGTTCCATGTGAGTTGTTTATCTCGCCTTTATTCTCACGTCCCTCCCTCCTTCCCCCTCCTGGCTGACTGTTGACTTGGAGGCTACTACCATCCTGGTTATTCAATATTTCTTCTTCCCCTTTGGGAAGTGTTCTTGGTAGAAATATATAAAAGGGTATGTATATGTATGTATATATATATATATATATATATATATATGTGTGTGTGTGTGTGTAAATATATATATATATATATATATATATATATATATATATATATGCATACTGTTAGTCGCAGCAAACAAGATCTGAGGTATCTCCAGCAGTGCATTGTGGGATAATGGGCTTGGTCTCGAGCTACTGGCAAACTTTGAGCTTTGTTATCGGCCATGTCGGAGCCGAGGATCGGCTCCGAACCCATCAGTGAGAATAAAGGCGAGATAAACAACTCACATGGAACGTTATGGTAAGTACATAACTTCTTTTTTTTACTATAATGTAGTAAGAATGCATCAGTAAATGTGCATTTGGAGGCACATATGAGCAAAATTTTATAACAGTAAAACAGTTCAATTGTAGAATGAACACTGTGGCATCACACGAAACATGGAAATCTAAGTAGAGTAACCTAAATTTGTATCGTTTCACAGCATAATGACATATTGTCAAAGGAATGCTGTTTATATATTTTAAGTAGGTGTCCTTAATAAAAATTCCTCTACTGTTCATTAGCCAGGTGCCATGAGATTCATTTTGGTGGGGAAAAAAAAAAACAGTTGGTACTGTACCTCAAGAATGCAGCAGTCATACTGTCCCACACTGTTGGAGTACCTGATTTATGAATAAAATCCACAAACTTTCAGTCTTCCAGCATAAATTGCCACTAAATTTATAGGGCATATTTACACTGTGAATAATTTGAAAATTTGCCTTAGTCATTTTCCCAAGGTATTACATATATATACTTGTCCAGTTATGCATACTTTAATTGACCCATGTATCATTTAATGTGTCTTTATTTATTTATTTATTGCTGGGTTAGGAGTGGTACCAGTAGTTTACAGAATGCAGGATGTTGGTTGTCCTATTGCAGAACCAACATACGATATTGAGACTTATCCAGTAAAAAAAAGCTAATTTTCTTTCAAAAATATCGCAATAACTGTATGCTTGTTGGAAAAATATTTTAATGCAAAAATGTTATGCACAGAAGTATATTGATGACTTTTAAACATTTATTTCAGTATGAAGTTAAAGCTCCAGTTCCATCAACATGTTTCAGGAATTGTTGTAAACAGATGGCTAAAATGCATGATGCTATATACGATCTTCTTCCTGAAGAACAGACACAGGTAAAATATATATCTTTTATACTGTGCTGCTCTTTTTGCCAAAATCAAAAGTGGTGCACAAAATTCTACATTAATCATACAGCTGATCTTGTTTAATGATTGTTTAGTATATTTTACACAATTAGATATGTCAAATTCCTGTTAATTGGATTCTGAGTAACAATTCACAATTTAGTAAACTGAATTTGTGTGTTCACTGGTATTTGTTTCCATTTTTTTTCTGAGTTGTCCTTCTTATGACATTTGGCTATTGTCTCCCAATTCCATGGAGAAATAGATTTTTATTTATTTTTTTTTTACATGGGTGAGGCAGTACTTTTGTTTAGGTAACGGCTCCTTTCTTTATCTGTCAAGTCAGCAGGTGTTTAGATAATCAGGTTAAAATATATATATATTTTTAAATTTTTTTCTGAGTTATCCTTCTTGTGATATTTGGCTATTGTCTCCCTGTTCATGGAGAAATAGATTTTTATTTTTAGATGGGGTGAAGCAGTACTTTTGCTTAGGTAACTGCTGCTTTCTCCATCTGTTAGTCAGCAGTTGTTTAGATAATCGGGTTAAAATACAGGTATGTGTTGCCACTCATCTCTGACCTTGGCTACAGTTCGGTGTACTCTGACAGGTAGCTCTTACCCAGCTCCTCTGTGCCTGAGCCTGTGTTCCAGACATGCTGCTTCCCCTATTAAATTGGTGAGCCATTTTCATTCCTTCCTTCCTGTCGTCCTTTTCTTTGAGTCCATGTCCATGTATTAATTTGTAAATTGCTGTTGTCTGACTTGAAAACATTCATGTATATTTATCGAACAGTTTTGTAAAACTAGAGGTAACTATACTATGATTAATAACAATATAATACCATTTATTTTTTTATGCAGTCTAACTATCTTTCATAAACATTGTTTCCATTGTTTGTAAAGCATTTTCATTGTGGTCCTTTTCTATTTCATCCTGGAATTTTGTTTGACTGGCTTTTATTAGATTATTGAGTCTTGTACTATTCTCAGATGTTAGTTCTTTCCCTTAATTCAGGTAGAAGTGTTTCCATGGATGTACGAGTTAATGGCCACTCATCCCTGAAATCTCTTCAAGTGGTTACAGACAGTACCATAGTCATGTGGTACATCAACAAGCAAGAAGGAACCAGGTTGTACCTCCTTTGCAGACTTAGTCATATTAGCTTGGGGATATAGCTTCACAGCACAGTCTCACTCTACAGGCATCCTACAGTCAGAGCAAAGCTGTGTGGCAGACCTGCACAAATGGGAATGAGATCGAGGATCTCTCAAGATTTGATCAGTCTGTGGGGAGTTTCTCAAGTAAAACTCTCTGCCTCCTCTCTGCGCAGTCAACTGACAAGATTCTCTTCCAGCATTCCATGCAAGAAGGCCTGGAAGCCAGATGCCTTTTTTCCCCCTTGAACAGACATGCTCCTGTATGCTTTTCCACCTTTTCCTCTAATATCCAGGTTACTTCTGAAGATTCAGAAGGAATTCCCCAAGATCATTGTGGTGACTCTCTTCTGACCAAGGCTACTGTGGTTCTCCCTTCTTGTGGAAATGGCCAGGGAGAATTACCACAAGCTTCCTCACAGACTGGATCTACTCGCACACAAACAAGGGTGTTTGATACACCCCAATGTTAATCATCTTCAGTTGACTGCCTAGATGATAGTGTCTTAATTCCTTTTAGGCACCTGTTTATTGAGGATGTATAGCAGCTACTAATGGAGACAAGAAAGTTTTCTACTTGCAAATCATATATTAATAAATGGAAAAGGTTTTTTAGTTGGTGCAAGCAACATACTCAACACTCATTCAGGGCTAGTTCTCTGGTTTTACAGTATTTGTTTGCATTACTATCCTATGGTGTTTTCTTATTCCTCAATCAAGGTTCAGTTATTGACCATTTTAGTATATCCACCCATGGGTCCTCCTCTTTCAGTGCAGTTTCATGTCAAAATGTTCTAGAAAAGGGCTTTGCATAGGAGACCTGCAAGAAAATCTGTGGCCTCTCCTTGTAATCTTAATTTTGTGCAAGAGAAGCTAACACTTGCCCCATTTGAACCAGCTGTCCTGGCTGACTTGAGGTTCTTAACATGGAAAAAGAGTTTTACTGATTGTTCTTACCTCTGCAGGAAGACTGTCTGCATTGCAAGCTCTTATGGCAAGTCAGCCGTACCTCATTTTTTATAAGAGCAGGTTTTCTTTGAGAACTAATCTTTTTCATGTCTAATGTGGTACCAGAGTTTACTTTAAGCCAAGGTTTTCCATTCCCCCTTTTTCTTTCCTGACCCTAAACATGAAGGTGAAAGGATACTCCATACGTTTGATGCCCGCATACAGCTCTGCTAATGTCTTAACAGAACTAAATATTTCAGATCTTCGGATAACTTGTTCATTTCTTGTGCAGATAAGGAGAAGAGACAACCTGTGTCAGAAAAGACCATTTCCAAATAGTTTATATTCTCCATACAAAAATCACAGTATTGGGTTAGCCAGAGTATTCTTTAAGACCGAATAAATGAAAGCTAAATTCTCTGACTGGGGGTCCATTGGAGAGAGTAACATGCAATTTAAATGCAAAAGTAAACCCTCACCTATTTATTTTATTTTGTTGGATAGGTTAGACCCAAGATAAAATCCGAGGTGAGGATCTTGATTATGATGTCAGCATTATGTACGGCAGGCTCTGTGCTCTTAATCTTCCTCTGTTAGATTAGCAGCTCTGTTCATGTTCTACGATTCGGTAAAAAAGAAAATGATGAAGGCAGTATACTGTCTACAGAGTTTCTTCTTTATTTAATAATCTTCCTCATCAGTAAATAATGAGGAAGATTATCAAAGAAAGAAGAATCTGTAGACAGTACACTGCCTTCATCATTTTCCTTTTCATTGAATCAAAGAACATGAACGGAACTGCTAATCCATCAGAGGAAGATTAAGAGTTTACAGCCTGCGGTATACAATCTTGACATCACAATCCATATCCTCACCTAGGATTTTATCTAGCATTTTCCAAGAAAATAAAATAGATGAGGCTTTACTTTTGCATTTATACTCAACATAACATGACTGTTCTAGACAGGGTTAAGGCCCACTCTACCAGGGCTTTGGATTCATCTGTAGTTTTTCGGAAAGGGTTTGATTCTAGAAGTATTCTTGAAGCTGCTACTTAGTCCTCTGAACATACTTTTACAAATCACTATAAGCTTGTTTCTGTTTCTAGGTCCAGATCAAGCTTTGCTAGGACCATTCTTCAGGAGCTACTGGACTCTTCTCTTTCCCAAACATAGTTAATTATGGGAATCCGCCCATGTAGCTAAGGCTGCTGCAGCAGTGATCAGTATGATGACTGTGTAGTACACTTGTGTAAGCTGAACATACCATAACAGTAGCTGTTTGAATGATCACTGCTGGAGTAGATCCCTCCTCCCACCCCCTTGTTTTTGGTGTATCTTTTATGCCAGGGTGTAGACATTTATTTTTTTCTTGTTCATAGCATTGCCCTTTCAGGGCACCGCCTCCCTCTGTCTGCAGGCAGAAAAGTTCTAAAGGGCTTCATGCCCAAACTTGTCTTTTAGTTAGCTGAGCGCAAGCTGCTTGACAGCTGAGCACAGGGAAAGTGCCCTGAAGCTTTGGAAGCTGTTCGGCTGTTGTATCCTTGGCAGAACATAACCCATATAGCTAAGGCTACTGCAGCAGTGATCTTTCCCTTTTAAACTGTAACTACTACTTGCTGTATTTGGGGAAAGAAAAAGCTGTTCTTTCTTGTTTAAACTGTACCAAAATGTAACAAGCTGCTGCTGCAGTTTGTGCAGTATACAGAGCTTCAAGTGCTTCAGTATTTTACATAAATGCAGTACTGATATTCATTTCTGAAAGCTGGTAATGCAGTGCACTACAGACTAATTAACATCTGATGATCATGTCCCTTAATTTGCAACTTCACCCCACCCATATTCTGCACCATTTACCACCTTCACCCCACCCTAGCTATGTTAATGTTCTGACTGGTGTATCTACTTACATCGAGTTTGTATCCTTGTTTGCTTTGGAGATGGTGCATTATTGTTTTTTTTTTTTTTGTATTTTTAGCTGTTTTATTCCTCTGCATACCTTAAGCAGTTTTAAACTGCTATAAACAGCTTGCTGCAATTTGATTCTATGAATTCTGTGCGTAATAGTCAAGTAATGACTGTCAAGTAATGACTCAGAGTCTGTCCAGGAGTCTTTCCTCATAGCACCCAGCATGACTCATTCCCTAAGGAATAGTCATTTTCTTCAGCTGTTATAAATTAAATAAGTTTTGTATTTCAACACATACATTTTTATATTAAAACAACAGCAAGCAAGATGTATATATATAAACAACAAAGACCATCAGTGAGTCCCAGCTCTACCTTCCAATAAAATTTATTTCGTTGAACAGTTCCTTCTCTAGCGCCTCGGCCAACAGCCTTTACAGAGTAAAACAGTAAAACTCATAAAACACTTGCAATATATACAAAAAACAAGTAATCAATCAATTACATAATTAAACTATCAAATCACATAGCCTGAATATATTTAAAGTCATAGTCTTAAACAAGACATTGCCAGTTACATTCTCTGTTCATTCCATGTGGATGCAAAGTCCCAAATTTCATAATCAAAATGCATTCCTTTTGTCTTAACATATTTTTTGCCTATCAACATCATTATAATATAATGGAACATGTTCCAGAACAGACACTTTTATATTCTCAATATTTCCATGGTGTACTGAGTTAAAATGCTCAGCAATAGGACTAGTAATTTTATTATTTTAACATCTCTAATATGTTCTTTTATCCTATCTGCTAGCATTCTTTTGTTTCTCCAATATAGTATTTGTTACAATCACAGAATATGACATACACAACACCTTTGCTCATACATGTATATTTGCCTTTTGTATCAAAAATTTTGCCATTTATTTTATTCACTTCATTTACAACATGTTTACATATAGCACATTTTCCACAAGGGAATGTTCCCAAATTCTTCACAACATTTAATTCATTAGTACAAGGCTTTTTATAAATGCTGTGTATCAGAAAGTCCTGTATATTTTTCCCCTTTCTATATGATGTCATTAATTTTATATTTTTCAGTGATGTTATATCTTTTTAATAAAATTCCAATATTCCATAATGATTTTATTACCAATCATAGAGAAGTTAGTGTACTTTGTAACAAAAAAACATTCTCTCCTGTTCAGTCCCATATTTATTGCTACTTTCATAGTTATTTTGTCTAATAGTGCCCTTACTCTGTTTAAAGGCTCTATGCAAGCTATTTTCTACATCATCTGGGTTATACCCTCTAGTTTTGAATATCTCGGCCACTTTATAGGCCTCCCTAAAGGCCATATCAATATCAGAATTGAGTCTTTTTATTCTCAAAAATTCCCCATAGGGGATGGCTGACAACGATGGGGGATGGCAACTATCTCCCCACATTTTCCAGCTTATTTCATCAAATTTTCTATGAATACTAGTATATATGGGAAAGCCATTATTGCCCCTAAGCGAAATATCCAAGAAGTTAACCTGATTTCCTTTTTGTATGTCACTAAATTTTATACCAAATCTGTTATTATTTAATTCATCAATGAAGTTATCTGATGTATCCCAATCCCCATGACAAATGAAAATTAGGTCATCAATAAATCTAAAATACCTTAGAACATTATTTTGAAAGAAAGGCAACCTATAGAGGTGTTCATTTTCAAATAGCCCCATAAACAGGTTAGCATAGGCTGGTGCAAACGCTGCCCCCATAGCAGTACCTGTAACTTGTCTATAAACAGTGCCATTAAATTCAAAAAAATTATTTTTCAAGCAGAATTCTACCAGTTCCAGGACATAATATGTTTTAGGACTATCATTCAAAAAGAATTTTATAGCTTCCAAGCCCAAAATATGGGAAATATTGGTGTAGAGACTCTCTACATCCACCGTAATAAAGTACATATTTTCACCCCAATATATATCTTTTATTTTCCTTAGGAAATCATATGAATCTTGTATATAAGACACATACATTTTTATGTTCTTTCCAAAAAACATGAGTATGTTATTCCATTGTACTTTACATTTCTCCAATTTTAAGTTCTATTTTGCTATAGCTTTCACAGTCAGAGCCACTTGTTCAAAGAGCTGCTTTCAACCTTTGCATCTCAGAAGATCTGTTGATAATCATCCTTTAGTGATTATTTCCCCACATTATGCTTTAATTTTTGTTAGTAGACCTAGAAACTGCTTAGTTGGTTTCACTTTATTATTAATTACATTTGTTTACCAGGTAATGTCCATCTGGGCCAGAAGCCCATTTTCAGTGGAGACCTGGGAAGAAAAGCTCCTGATATACAGTAGAGACTTCTAACAAATACTAACAGATTTAACAATATCAATAGTGTTTGATATGAAACAGTGTATACTTCAAAAGAAATGCATTTAATTATGGTACAGACATGAAATACAGATGTTACGTAGTCCAATCTCGCCTACATTCTTACCCTTGGGTTCGAAGCCAAACCTCGGCTCTGTCTCGGCCATACTCTAGCTCGAAGTCTTCAATTGGCTTGGGGCTAAGAGGTATCCCATGCTGCAATGCACCCATCACAGATCTCGTTTGCCGCTCGTTACGCTCAGATGTGGTCTTGCTCTTGGCCATGGCTAAGTATAATTTTTTCTTCTAAATTTAAACAAGTTGTTGACCAAAAAGCTATTTTCATAGCTACCTTGTGTGTATTGTTTCTGCTGGTTGTGTGGCCGGTTCCGTTGGCCTTGTGGTATCCCGTTCACCCCTTGTTTCCACGGGCTAGGCCCGTTTTTCAGTCAGAGGACTTTGTTCTTCCTACTGTCCAGTTGTAGTTTTTCCTATTTGTTGGTGTTTTGTTGTTTCTGTGGTGTTACTCTTGTTTCCTGGGCTAGGCCCGTTTAAATTAGAGGACCTAGTCCTCCTTGTGGTTGTCCATAGTGTAGGTCTTTTCATTTAGAGGCTCTAGTTTCCCGCGCTCTTCTGTTTGGTTTTGGTGCAAGGGTGTTCCTGTGTTCCCCTGTGTGGTGTGTGGAGTTTTCTTGTCAGCATGTCTAAGGATCCCAAAGAACACAGGCCTTCAGGCTGTAAAAAGCGTGCAGAATGTAGTAAGATGTCATTAACTGATGGGCACTCGGTGTGCGTGCACTGCTTGGGAGCTTTTCATTTCCAAGAATCCTGCTTGTTCTGCCACGCTTTCGGTCCCCATGTACTGGAAGAGAGGAAGAACAAGCTTATCTTAAAAGGACTACTGAAACCTTCCTTTGAAGAAGACTTGGAGAGGTCTTCTAGTTCCAGATCCTCTCCTTCCAAACTGGACAAGAAATCGGAGAAAAATCTACAAAAAAGCGCTCTCCGGCTCTGTCAGTTTCCTCGGAGCCACCAGAGAAAATCGCTAAAACTACTGTTACTATTTCGGCTCCATTGGCTTCGGTGCCGACAGAAGTCAGTACACCAACTATGTCAACATCGGCTCCCAGTATCTTGGAGCCGGTGACAGATATTCTAGTTCAGAGACTGTCTCCAGTTCCTCCATTGGTTTCTTCGTCTCATAGGTCTCCCTATGTAGGGAGATCCAGATCTCCGACCTTATCCTCTAGGGTCCTCTAGGACACTCTGATGATGATATTGATATAGTGGTGCAAAAACTGCTCCAGTCATCGGTGCTGGCTAAATTGTTTTCGGTTCCGGCCCAGTCGGCCTTGGAGCCCATCCTCCCCTCCTCTTTGGCTGTTCCTCCTCCGAGCCTTTTTCAGCTTTCAGAGCCAGAGCTCTCAGTTCTGTCGTATGCAATGAGGGCATTTCTAGTAGCCCCCTTTGGCCTCTTTGCTCCGATCTCTGCTCTGACCCCATCGGAACCGTCCACGGGGTCCAGGATTCTTGGTTCACCAGTCCGACCCGAGAGGGAGGTCTCGGATCGATCTTCGGCTCCTAGCCTTCCTCTCAGTGCTTCGGCTCTGGTGAGCTTGGGTCCGACATCGGCTTTGGACCTCATCTCTTCGGCTCCAAGGGCTACTACCGTATCTTCCACGGTCAGTCGACCTTTGGAGCCGGGGGGGTTCAGCTGTCGAGGTCATGAGGAGCATGCTGGCCAGGTCGTCAGCTGCATCTTACAGCACTGACACTCTGCCCCCTCTAGCACTGGTATCAGTCTCGGATCACCCTCTGTCCATGGACAGCGGAGACCCAAGGCCTCAGGATACCTCCATGAGTGGTCTCCAACTTTCTGAGGTCTCTCCGGAGTTTTTGCCTGTGGAGCCCCCCAGTAAGAGAGTGTGCAAGAGGAAGCACGTTTACTCCCAAGATGAGTCTCTCACGTCTGACACCGACCTCAAGGAGTCAGAAGGGTCCCCGAAGTCATCTTCTGAATATATCTCTTTCCTAGATATCCTGGAAATCTTGAGGCAGAGAGGTGACTGGCCCTCCAAATCTACTTCTGAGGAGGAGTCTATGTTCCTGAAGGCCTTCAGGTCTCAACCCTCCACCTCTTGGGTTTCTCCCCTGTTTGACGAGCTACTGGATCTCGTTTGTCATAAGGTGTGGGAAACTCCAGACACTGTGGAACCGGTCCCTAGGAGACCCAATAAGTTTTTTTCCGCTCCTCCAGACAAGGATTTTCTTATGAAAGGCGTACCAGTAGATGCCATGATGGTGGCAGCAGCCACCAAGAAGGAACTTGCTGAAACTTCATCTACCATCCATCCCCCTAACAAGGAGTCTAGGGCCATGGACAGGTATGGGAAGCATGTGGTTTTCCTCAGCAGCCTGTATACTGCGGTCGCTGAACTATTTGTAGCATTTTACAGGGCTCCAGAGGGATCTCCTAAAAGAGCTGGGGGATTCTCTACAGGGTAACATTTCTGATGCTGTGGTTCAAAAGGTCAGTGCTCAGATGTCTACCCTAAATTCCATTACCAACTCCTCCATGAGTCCGATCTCGTATGCAACTGATTGAGCGAGCAGGGCTGCGAGTTCCGGAGTCTCTCTTAGGAGACACTCCTGGATGCACCTGTGCAACTTTGCGGAGGCTTTCAAGTCTACTTTCACCAATGCCCGCTTTGACAGTTCATCCTTATTTGGAACCAAGGTGAAGGACACTTTCACTAGGTGCAAGCAGGAAGGAAAAACCCTGTCTGCCATGGGAGTCCATTTTTTCCATGCCTTCTAGATCTTACCGCAAGGGCTAGAAAGGTGGAAAAATATGGTTCAGAAAATTGCAGAGGTTTTTTCACGATGCACAGTGATTTCTCCCTCGAGAAACAGGGGAGGGGGTGGAAATTCAGGTAGATGCCACCCTAGAGGCAGAGGAGGCCCGCGTAACCAGGGGGACCGCGATTCCTTTTGTGGTTCTCCCTACCAGCACTCCTTAGGGGGAGGCCCGACTGTGCATCTGTAGAGCCAGTCAGGGGTCGCATTTCTTTATACCCAGAAGCCTGGCGAGATATCACCCAAGATGAGTGAGTATTAGAGATAATTTCCAGAGATTATCATATTCCCCTTCTTTCTTATCCCCCTCCAAACAACAGAATCCCAGACGTTCCCCCCAGTCACAGGGACTCCACAACTTTAGAAGTACAAAAGTTGCTGTCAAAGGGAGCCATCGAGCCTGTCCCCGCAGACCAAGTAGGATTAGGGACTTACTCCAGATTCTTTTTGGTGCTGAAAAGAACTGGAGATCTGAACCATCTTGGATCTCAACCGTTTGAACCTTCATGTAGAGAAGTCCAAGTTCTGCATGGTCACGTTACAGTCAATTCTCCCGTTATTAGGGAAAGATGTGTGGATGTGCTCCATCGACTTCAAGGATGCTTACTACTATATCAAGATAGGACAGGGCATCCAGAAGTCACTTACACTTCTGGCTGGGAGCCAGTCATTTTCAGTTTCGCACCCTGCCCTTTGGTCTCACCACAGCCCCTAGGGTGTTTACCAAATGCATGGCAGTGGTAACGGCTCACTTGAGACGTCAGGGATTCCAAATGTTTCCGTACCTGGACGACTGGCTCCTGTCTGCCACCACCAGGCATCAACTGCTACAGACCAGGGATGCCACTATTGTGCTGTGCAAGTCTGGGAATTACTCTGAATTGGGAAAAGTCTGCCTTGTTGCCCTCGCAACGTGTTACCTTTATCGGTGCCGAATTACACATGGTGCTCATGAGGGCCTTCCTACCAGAAGAGAGAATTCAGGTTTTACAGCAGCAGGTCTACACTTTGCTACCATTGAAGAAGGTCAAGGCAGAAGTGGTCCTCAAGTTATTAGGGACCATGGCTGCCATGATTATGCTAGCTCCTCTTGCGAGACTACACATAAGGCTTCTTCATTGGCTGATTTTTGCCCAGTGGTCTCTACAGCATCTCCCGCTCTCCTATCTTATTCTGATTACAGACAAGTGCAAACAGGATCTGCGCTGGTGGCTTCAGACCAGCAATCTCAACGCGGGTATGCCTTTCGTTCTTCCTTCTCCAGTTGCAACGGTGACCACGGATGCCTCCCAGATCGGGGGGGGGGGGTATTATCACGGCAGGATAGTCCAAGGCACATGGGAAGAGCACGAGACCCATTTGCATATCAGTGTCTTGGAGATGAGAGTGGTGCTATTAGTGTTGCAAGCACTTCAGGGCTTTCTTCCTCATGGGACAATTGCAGTCCACTCAGACAACATGTCAGTGGTATGGTATACGAACAAGCAGGGAGGAACCTGGTCGTATCCCCTTTGCAGAGAGGCACTTTGAGTGTGGCAGTGGGCAGTGTCTTCCCAATGCTTTCTAGTGGCAACGCACATACCGGGGAAGTCCAACGTGATTGTCGACAGGATGAGCAGAAGCTATTCTGATGCCTCACGAGTGGTCCCTGAATGAACAAATGGCGGAGCAGATTTTCCACAGATGGGGTCAGCCTTGCTGCGACCTATTTGCCAGCCCCCTCAATGCCAAATGCAGCAGCTACTTCACCCTTATCCCCCCGAAGGGGGAGGCACCCAGGGACGATCAAGTTCACGATTGGCCCTCCAGTCTTCTCTATGCCTTACCGCCAGTCCCCCTGATTACGAAGGTTATTCAGAAAGCACAATCCTTGGGAAGCAAGATGATACTGATTGCACCACACTGGCCTTGTCAGATTTGGTTCCCTTTTCTCCACCCTTATCTAATGGATGATCCGTGGATTCTGGACCCAGAACCAGATCTGCTGACTCGTATGTCAGGGCAATTCCATCCCTCCATTCAGACCCTCAAGTTGACAGCTTGGCTGCACCAGTTCCGTCCCTAGTCAGGCTTCATGACTTTTCCCTGGAGGTGGTTCATATTCTGTCTTCTTCCCACAAGCGTTCTACTAGGAAAATTTATTCCAGTAAGTGGAAGAGATTCATCATTTGGGCTCATGAAAGACAGATTGATCCCCTATACAGCTCCCATTCCATCAGTTTTAGAATTTCTTTCTCAACTGTTCAGCCAGGGATCAGCTGCGGCAACTATCAAAGTGCAGTTGGCAGCCATTTCTACTTTTTATGTTGCTAATGAACCCAATCTAATGGCGCGCACAGGCTTTGTAGGGCTTTTCTGAAAGGGACTATGCTATTTCGACCTCCAGTCTTTGATCCTGTAATGCCATGGGACCTCAATTTTATGTTACTGCGGCTTAACTTGCCTCCCTTTGAGCCTGCAGCTACTTGTGACATTAAATTTTTGTCTTGGAAGACAATCTTTTTGATAGCCATCACTTCAGCTAGGCGGGTTTCTGAGCTCCAAACTTTATCGGTTCGGCCCCCTTACTTGCTATTTCACAAGGATAGGGTTTCTCTAAGACCTAATCCTTCCTTTATGCCAAAGGTTGCTTCAGTTGTCAACCTCAACCAGTCCATTGAGCTGCCTGTGTTTTTCTCTGAATTCTCTAACAGGGCAGAATTTAAGTTTCATCAACTAGGTGTTCACAGACAATTGCGTTTCTATTTACATAGAACTAAAGATATTAGGAAATCAGATCAACTCTTTGTCTCGTTCTCAGACAATAGACTTGGGTCTCCAGTTTCTAAAGTAACTCTGTCCAGATGGATTTCTAGTTGCATTTCCTTCATTTATACTTCAAATGGCAAGGAATTACCCTTTAAAGTGAAGGCTTATTCTACACGATTGGTGTCTACCTCTACTGCTTTTCAGGCTAGGATGTCTATGGATGCTATTTGTGCCACAGCTACATGGGCATCGCCTCACACCTTTATTAATCACTACAAATTGGATCTCATATCTAGAGACAGATCTTCCTTTGGTTCCACAGTGCTCAGGAGTATTTTTCAATGAGCCACCCAAGGTTTAGGTGCTAGGGACGCTGTCCAAAGGGTAAGAATGTAGGCGAGATTGGACTACATAACATCAAGAAGTTATGTACTCACCATAACGTTCGATGTATGTAGTCCATCTCGCCTCTCATTCTTACTAACCCACCCACCTACCCCCTCCAGAGGGACCTAGAGGTTTAGTCTCTGGTTTCAGTATCCTTTTTTGTTGGATTGGTTCTTCCTTTCAGCGTGTTTGTTTGTGTGTGTATGTGAGCTTGCAGCAAACAAGATCTGGGATGGGTGCGTTGCAGTATGGGATACCTCTTGGCCACAAGCCAATTGAAGACTTCGAGCTAGAGTATGGCCGAGTCGGAGCCAAGGTTTGGCTCCGAACCCAAGGGTAAGAATGGGAGGCAAGATGGACTACATACATCGAACGTTATGGTGAGTAAATAACTTCTTGTTTCATGACAATGTGATTGACCAAACATTTGTAAATAGAAGACATATTTTGACAGTGCCAGGAATGGTACCATGTAAGATGGGTGGTATTCTTGCCTAGGATTAAGATCACTCTAGCTTCTAATAGGAGAAATATAAGCAAAGGAGGTAAACAGTAGTTATGGGGTTGTGCAAGTTAGGAGAAAGAGCAGTAATGTAGGATATAGTTGGGGTATAATTGTAATAAGAGATGTGGTTGGGGAGTGGGTAGCCTTAACCAGGAGTATGGTAGGAGCAGAGTCAATGATTAGCTAAATGTTCTTTTAGGAGATGTTTGAACTCATGACAGCTAGGGTTTTTTGCTATGGGTTGGGAAAGATTGTTCCAGAGCTTGGCAATTTTATAAGAGTAGAGGGAGGTGCCTAGTCTGTTGTGGGGTTGGATAACCTTTAACATTAGTTTGTTTGAGGACCTGAGCGATCTGTGATTTATATTAGGTTGGATTAGGTTTGTAAGTCCAGGGCAGTCATTGGGTTGGTGAAGTATTTTGTGGGTTATAGTCAATTGATTGAGTGTCAACAGGTTAGGGAGTTCTAGCCACTTGAGTAAGAAGAATACTGAGCAGTGGTGGGTTCTGTTGGCCCGTAGCAAACTTGGCAATTTTGTTGTTGCAGGATTCTAGACTATTCAGGTCTGATTTATGTAGGTTGGTAAATATTTGGGATCCATAGAGGAGGGTGGAAAGAAGTTGTGAGTGGGCGGTGGCTAGCCTGGCACTATCTGTGAGGTATGGTTTGGCTTTATAAAGGGTGCCTTGTTTGGTATGGACCTTTTTGATGGTGAAGGTGATGTGGCTATCAAATCTTAAGTTATCTGTTGTGACACTTAGAAGTTTGGCTTGGCTTGTGGGTTCTATATTGGTTCTGTTTGAGCAAAGTATTGTTAGAGGAGACTGGCATGTTTTTGGTTTATTTCTGAAAACTATTATCTTGGTTTTGTTAGGGTTTAGTACGAGTTGAACAGTGGGGTATTTTTCTATATCCTGAAAAGCAATTTGCATTTTTATTTGAAGTTCCTGGGGAGTGGGGGCTGAGCAAATAAGTGTGGAATCATCTGCATACTGGACTATGAAGGCTAGTTGGGTTGCAGAGCTGACGACATTTGTAAAAATTGTAAAGAGAAGGGGGCCAAGTATGGAACCTTGGGGTACTCCAATAGAGATGTGGAGATCGGGGGGGGGGATGGGTGTTTTCCCATTTGGTAGCTTGTTAACTGTTAGAGAGAGAGCTCTGGAACCAGGACAGGGCAGTTGAGCTAAGGCCATTGGAAGACAGTTTGTTGAGTAGGATTTGGTGGGAAATAGTGTCAAAGGCTTTTGACATATGAAGGAAAATGGATGAGACAATTTGGCCTTCATTTATAAGACTTTAGATGGTGTTGGTAAAAGATAGTAGGGTAGTGATGGTGCTGTGTTTTGTCCTAAAACTGTGTTGAGTGGGGGAAAGGAGGTTGTGATGGAGGAATGGTTAAAGAGTTAATTGTGAATACATTTTTCCAAGATTTTAGCCAAGAGAGAGAGAGAGTGGCTATGGGATGGTAGTTTGTTAGTTCTTTAGAGATTCCGCCTTTGTGTAGGGGAATAATGTGCGATAATTTCCATAGACAGGGGATGTATTGCTCTGCAACAGAGTGGTTGATCAGGACTGATATGGGATAGACAATTGAGGGGGCAGCTATTTTGAGGAATTTGGTGGGTAGTAGATCTGCTGCTAGACATCAGGGTTTGAGCTTGGAAAGTAAGTGTTTTTATGTAGCTAGTTTGGATAGGAATAAATGTAAAGGGCTTGGGGAAAACCGAAGAGGAAGTGGCTATGGCAAGTGGTTGCACTGGTTGTTTACCTAGGAGAAATGTGATTGTGTTAGTAAAGTGAGTATTGAATCGTGTAGCTATGGGGTCTGATTTGTTTGAGGTGACTGGTGTAGGGGTTGGGACATAGCCTAGATTGAGAAGGTTGTTAATGTTTTGCCAGAATGTTTGAGGGGTTGTTTTGGTGAATTTGTTTGCTTGTTTGGAAGTAAGTTTGTCTGATGTTATTTTTTTCTTAGCTAGATTTGTGAGTTGGTGATATGTGGTGTGGTTTGTTTTATTCTTGGTGGTGTGATAAGCTACCCATGCTCTGTCTTTTTGTTTTATGAGTGACTTGGTGTCTTTTGTTAGCCTGGGTATGTGCTTAGGTTTTAATCTTGTTTTTCTTGTGAGTACAAGGTTATTTAGTATATTGAGAAAGGTATTGTTGAAGTACTGTACGGCCTGATCCAGAGGAAGGTTTTTAAGAAGTGACCAGTTGCTTTGTTGTAGTAGTAGATTAAAAGTGGAGGAGGAGAGATTTTCCTTGTTAGGGATGAATTTATATATAATGTCAGTTTGGGTCTGTACTCCCTTCCTGTACAGGAAGGTAGGTGAGTAGTCACTGAGGGAGTCTGGAAGGCAGCCAGCTGGGTAATGTAGGTTGAGTTTGTTAGTATCAAGTGTAGACTGCCTTTTGGAATGTTTGTCTACCTGAGTTGCGCAGGATATGGTTTGGGTGAAATTGTAAAGGTTCGGGAAGAGGGAGGGGTTTTTAGAGGAACACGAGTGCCAGTCCAAGTTGAAGGCACCAAGGATAATTGTTTCTTGGTTGAAAGTAGTTGATGCCCAAGAAAGTAGATTTTCCATGTTAGGTTGTTGCCAGGGGGGATAGGTGATTATAACAACAATTGATTTGTTTGGGTTGATCACTGGACATGTTGTCAGGATTTCGGAGTTGAGAAGGTCGGGGGGGGGGTGCAGTTTAACTGTTCAATTTTGATGGCGTCTTTGTATATAATGGCAACACCACCGCCTCTTTTGTTTAATCTGTCTAGTCTTATAATGTTATAGCCGGTTGTAATTATGTCTTTAATGTGTGACTTTAACCAAGTTACAGTAATTTAAGCAATGTCAGGTAAGTAAGTGTTCAGGGCTGCATGACATTCAGTAATTTTACTTATGATGCTGCGGAGATTGAAACTGATAAAGTGTAGGTCATTGTTACAGGTTTTTGGAAGTGGGGGAAGGGGTGGTGGTTAGCTGTGTGGTGACCAGGGGATGCTGGATGGTTGGGTTGAGGAGCTGTAGAGCAGGGGGGGGTTAAGATTTTGTGGTCCTGGGTTGGAATGGATGTCAGCACGGAGTTTAATTTGAGCTATGCTGTGTAGTAAAGGTTGTCTGAGCTTATTGGCCAGCTTTACATATCTAAGGGCTAAAGGATTAGAGCAGTGTGTGGGTATGAGTTTGAGAGGTATGAAGGGAATGGTTGGTGTGTTATAGAGATGTGGGCTGATGTTAGTATAGGTGTGGGTATGTACATAGGAGAAGGAGAGAGGGAGAGTAGGTGAGTGGAGGTGATTGAGGGTGTTAGAGTGGAGTGAGGTGGATATATGCATGAGGTAAGGAAAGGTGGCGGAGGAGAGCATTGATTAGAAGGGAGTAGATTTGTGACATAGCGTGGGGATGTACTGGGGTGGGGGAGAAGGTTGGAGTTAGGGGCAGTGCCTTTAGGGAGGGTTAGCGTGGTTGGATGAGGGGTGAGAGGGTTGTGGTTTGGGTAGGTATAAATCTAGTGAAAGTGGGGGTAGTTGGGAATGGGGTTGGGGAGCGGAGTGAGCCCGAGCGTAGCAATGGCAAATGGAGCGGGTTGAAACAAGAAAGAAACAGCTTGCCTGGAGAGTATGCCACAGAAGTTGTCAGTGAAATGCCTGCCCTGAATTAAAGTAGGTGAAAAGTGTAGAACTATGCAGTAGAATACTGCCTTGAGTAGAATGTACTACTGTCATGGCAGGTTTATAATGTACAAGAACTGAACTGAAATGCTGTGCATGCAGGTTGGAATTGGATGGAGAGAGCAAAAAATGCAGTGAAATCTTTTTGTATAGTAGGGGCTGGAGGGAATCAGAAAGGTACACTTAGAGTGAAATTATATGCAGTCCTGAGGAGGGGTTAGCCGACCCAGTGGTGAGTGCATGCCACTAACAGAATAGTTCTATAAAACGGCAATGTAAAATTCAAGAACTTAAATAACATAATATACACTTTATAAGTACTGGAAGGATGGCCACAGCTACTTGGCTTTGCTTTTAGGGTCCGTGAGAGCTTCTAGCAAGAGTTTGCGGCAATAGTTAAAAAATGAAAAGATTGCAGTGGGATTAAAAAAAAATAGAAGGTGTAACGGGCAATACAGCAGGGATAAAAACACCGAGTAGAATGAGTTAGCTTACTGAGCGACCTAGAATGTCATTACTGGTACAGCAGAATGTCCGTTACATCACAGTTTTTGCAGAAGAATACAATAAGTGTAAAAGTAGAGCTAGTGCACTGCGTCCTAACCTTTAGCCTGCTGTTAATACTATTGCTAGTATTTCAGTTCATTTGCCAAACCTCAGTAGGTTTTGCATTCAGGAAGTTAGAAATAACAGTAGCAGCAGTTGTTTGTCTGCTTACAAACTGTAAAAGCAACTACAAATATAGCAGGCTTAAAAGCGTTCTGCACTGTACGGCAAAACATCAGCAGTGTTCTAAAATGCACAAAACAGTCCTACAACTATGCACGAGCAGCAGATATAATATCCAGTTCCTTTTCAATGCGTGGAGTGTTAATTACAAGTAACTACACTTGAAAACTGCACCGTAGTTGCTGCTAATGCTCAGTATCCATTCTGCTGGTTAGATAACAAAAAATACTTAGTGTTGTTACAAATGTATGACAACAAGGGATGTAAAAAACAACGTCTGCCCAGCTATGTGACCATGTTCAGGTTAGCTAAAGCTTACAGTACAGTCACCGCAGCTAGTTTTAAGTAAAGTGAAGGCTGCATAACGTAATACTGTAGTAAAGTCACAACAGCTTGTTTTTAAGTAAAATGAAGACAACATAAATCATGCACAGAATGAACTCAAACTTTACTTACATCGCGTGCATGCTCTGGGTCAATAGGGAGGTGGATAAATGTGAAGGTGCAGTGTTCAAAGATTGCACCAGTATGGTAAGGGGACTTTAAGCCTTCTGGTTGGGCAGGTATTGGCTGGAAGGGGAAGAGTGGACAGGTTTAGACTCCTTGTTCTGGATGGAGCTAGATAGGAGGGGCCAGAAATGAGAAAGAAATAGCTTGCTTGGACAGTATGCCACAAAGGTCATCAGTGAAATGCTTGCCCTGATTTAACGTAGGTGAAAACAATAGAACTATGCAGCAGAATACTGCTTTGAGTAGATTGTACAGGTTTATAATGTACAAGAACTGAACTGAAAAGCTGTGGATGCAGGTTGAAGTAGGATGGAGAGAGTAAAAAACGTAGGAAATCTTTATGTGTAGTAGGAACTGGAATAAAACAGAAAGGTACAGTTAGAGTGAAGTTATATGCAGTCCTGAGGGGGGGGCAGTGTTGAGTGCACACAGAATAGTTCTATAAAATGGCAATGTAAAATGCAAGACCTTAAATAACATAATATACACTTTGTAAGCGCTGGAAGGATGGCCACAGGTACTTGGCTTTGCTTTTCAGGTTTGTGAGGGCTTCTAGCAGGAGTCTACTTACTAGTAATGTGTTCCCACTCCTTTCTCAACTGTCCCCCAAAATTCACCATTGTTCAGAAACTCTGAAAAACATTTTTGGGTTTCCTTAGGGGTATATGTATAAGCCTTTGTAACCTTTGCAGATAAGGACATAATTCCTATACTGACAGTTCTTTCATTAATAGTAATCAAGATTCTGTAGGGTGGATATTGAATTGGTACTATCCTAATTAGCTTTGTGGTTGATAAATGATAACCATTTGAAAAAAAGGCCTGTGTCTCTACTGGAGTTCATTCCAGGTTTGAATCTGATCAAAAGAGAAAATTCCTCCTCCGGAATTCATTAGTTGCAAAAAATACCTTGAACCCATTCTGTAGATGAGCATCTGCATCCATTCCAGCGACTGACTTTTCTACACAGGACTGTGAGTAGCTCTGTTGCTTGTTTCTTCTGTAGTTATGTTTTTACTACATTTTAAACAACAGTTTGCATCTGGCTATTTCTAGACAGTTGTAGTCTGTAGTTCATCTCTGTTTTCTTGTCAAGGAGAGAAGTGTTGTGTGCTTAGTGCCTATCATTGTACTGCTGCTGCAAATCTTGATGTCTGGCGGGTTCCAGCCCCTTTTCTTCCTTCCTTGATTTACACAGCAGCCCTCATGCTACTTAGGGACATTTCTTTCCTAGAGGAATTCTGAGGTCACCTTCAGATTAATCCAGTTGTTTGGGAGTTACTGTACTTACCTTTACCAAAGACTACATAGATGGATGCTTTTTCAAAATGTAGAGACACATTTGCCAGGTCAGTCCTCTCTGGATTAATGGACAATTCTCCTTTTTTGTCATCCAGCCACCCTTCCTAGTTCATAAGCTTTGGGACTCGCCCAACAATTTTGAATACTGCAAATGTTATCTAAGAAAGAACACAGTACAACTGTGTAAGAACTTGCTGTAACAATAGATGTCTTACTAATCAGTGTTTCAGTACTTTCCCACCCTACCTTCCTTCTCTTGTTTCTTCATTTTTGTTCCTCATGGGCTGAGGGGGACCAATGTCTTTTTGCCTCTCCCCTTTTAGCTGACCAGTTTTTGTTTCTCAGGCCTCTACAGGTTTACTGGTTTGGACATAGTCTGAGGATTTACACTCATATGTCCACTTATGTATCTTTATGCCCACAAGCTTAGATCATACATCGGACACATGGCTGTTTGGAAGTTATTGGCTTTGGTATCCTCGATGGCATCCATGTTGTTTGGCAAGATAACCCAACAGTTTGGAATACTGCAGCAGTGATCAGTGGGGCATATACTTTCATGGTAAGTTCTTACGTAACTGTACTTTTCTGTACTCAGATGAATAGTTCCTAACTGTCACAACTAAGAAATCAATGATAGAGGCCACAGATTACTTTCTCTAGCACTGAGTGTCCTTGGGTGTATCCATTAGCAGAGAGACGTCTGTACTGCAACTAATCAAAACAATGCATTTTATCGGATCCATGTCCTGCAATATTCCATTCAGAATCTTCTTCTATACAACCCCCCCCAGAACAATTATTACTGCACTTGCTGGGGCTAATTAATGACTATTTCAGTATTGATGAATGTCCCTCCATGCAACTTTTGCATTATTCTTCACCTTTGGGATCTCATGCCAAGGATAGTCCAACAGCCCGCCAGTATACCAAAGCCTTCAGCTGTTATAGGTGCCATACATCAGCTGTATGCTCCCCACACATGACGTAGGGCAAAGGTTATGTATGGCTGCAAACACTCAGAACTTCTTTGTTGCCAGTCCGAACACCATTATCGAATGTCATTCTGAACTCCCTTCTGCTCTGCTGCTTACCAAGCCATTTTTCAGATAATTTCTCCATTGGGGTTTCTTCTTACTTTTCTTATTTTTTATTGTTTCTGTCATCCAGAAAGGGAAAATGTCGGTCTGAGAGGCAGATTCTCTGTAAAGATCATTATGACCAGTGTCTTTCCATGATCATGTACAGTTTTGTATCGTCCAGGCATTTGTGCATAACACCGTATGGACGCAGGCACTCAGAACTGAAAAAGCTCCAGGAAGAACAAAATACCCTCCAGGACCAGGAGGAACATATGCATTTAGAAGGAAAACTAAACAAGGAAAAAGGGAGAAAGGGGCGCTTGACCAGGAGGGAAACAGAAGACTGGAGAAGAGGTAGAAGAGAGGAGGGAGTAGGGAGGGGGCAAATACTGCAACAGTGAAGAGGATATCTACTGTTATGGTAAGAGTTTACACAACTGTACAATGTCCTTCCATATCACTGTTGTATTCTTTACCATGGGGATCCTTAGGGAGAGTGCATGTGCTCAAGAGGATACCTAGGAGGAGGAAGGCACAGAGAAACCCTCTGGAAATCCATGCAAAATAACCCTGGCAAAACCTGCTCTGGCCATGGAAATAACATCTAACATGTAATGTTTAGTTGTTTAGTGACAGTATGAATAGAGGACCAAGTAGTGACCTCAAGGATAGAATTGGTATCTAGACCCTTGAAAAAGGTCCCAGAGGAGGCAACTGCCTTAGTAGATATTTGATAGTGGTGTTCAGACTGGCAGCAAAAATGTTCTGAGTGAGTGCATCTGTATGTCACCTTTATGCCCAGTGTCATGCATAGGGAGCATACATCTGACATACGGTGCCTATAAGAGCTGAAGGCTTTGGTATACTGGCCAGATGTTGGGCTGTCCTTGGCAGGAGATACCCAAGGTGAAGAATACTACAACACTGAAGAGAGGGACATCTATTGTTATGGTAAGATTTTACACAATTGTACTTTGTTTGCTCGATTTCACATCAGTTCTCCTGTATTCACAACTCGCAGATTCTTTGTCCACTTCAGTCACAATTGCTAGCAAATGCAGGGATCAGTTTTATGACGTGGTGGCTCATTTCCCACATTTTTTCTTTAAGACCCTTCCTTTTGCCTTCCTCCAAAGCTGTGGTTACTATAGATGCCTCCTCCTTGGGGTGGAGCATTTTCAGGGGAGAATGGTCCAAGATGTTTGGAAACACTGAGACCAACTGTAACATTAATGTCTTAGAGATGAGAGTAGCTTTCCTAGCATTGCATGAACTTCAGGACTACCTTATAGGAGTAATTTCCATCCACACTGGCAACATGACTGTAATGTGGTACATCAGCAAGCAAGGGGGAACCAGACTTGTATGCCAGGAAGCAATGAGTGTATAGCAGTGGGGGATCACTTCTTACCATTTTCTGATTGCAGTGCACATTCCCAGAAAATCGATCCGTCTTGCAGACAGGCTCAGCAGAACAATTTTGATGCTTCACAAGTGGTCTGTATAGCCAGCAGTAGCACAATACATTTTCAGCTGGTGGGGACAGCCATGTGAAGTCTCTTTGAATACCTGGCCAACATTAAATGTTGTAGTTTTTTTTTTTACCTTTATCCCGTTAGAGGGGCAGTCCTCAAGCGATACTGTAGTTGTCTAGTGGCCTTACAGCTACTTTACATTTATCCCCCTCTGCTCCTGATAGCCAAATTCCTGCAACAAACAAAACTGTGCAGAGTGACAGTTATTGTTATTGCTGCATATGGGCCCAGACCAGTTTGATTCCCTTTTTGACACCTTGCCTCAGAGTTTCCCCTTGGCTGTTGGATTCCAGGGAGGATCTATTGTCTCACCTATCCAGGATGCCTCACCCAGTTCTCCACAATGTCAGACTAACCAGCTGTATGTTAAGTTGTCAATCTCGCCTTCATTCTTGCTTGATGGGTTCGGAGCCGATCCTCGGCTCCGACTCGGCACTTTGCTAAGCTCGAGAGTCACTTTTACCAGCTCGAGGCAGCCCCATATCCCATGATGCAAGGCGGTAAGTACCCAGATCTCGTTTGCCGCTTCGCTGATGAGGTCCTCCTTTTGCCAGCTCCTGGTAAGTGTTAGTTTTAAACTACTAGTTGCCCCAAAAATTTAATTTTAACAACTTTTCTTTAAAATACTTTCATTTGTACTTAATTGTAAGCCCTTTTCTGACTAAAATTATTTTTCCTTCCCCTTCTTTTTAGTCAGGCCTTCATTCCCTCCCATCCCCCCCCTGTTAGGGTGTGTGTGTGAGAGGTTAATTATTGTTTAAGTTACAATCTTTAGTTGTCTGATTGGGACTGTGTGTGTGTACTGTTTAGTGTACTGCCATGTCCAAAGAAAGGGTCTCAGGCTTTAAGAAGTGTGAATCGTGCTGTCAGAAGATGTCTCTGACAGACGGTCACACTTCTTGCTTATATTGCCTGGGACCTCTCCACCTGCAGGACTCCTGTGCAATTTGTCACTCCTTTAGCCAGAGAGTCCTGCAGGAGAGGAGAAATAAGTTGATTTTAAGGGGTCTCCTTAAACCGGAGGGCTCTACGGCCAAATCGGCTCCGAGCAAGACTTCAAAATCTTCCAAGGCCCAGGCTTCTGTATCTAAGCCGGTGGCCTCGGCTCCGACTTCGAGTCGAATCGCTCCGGCTGGAGCCGATTCTGTCTTGCCAAAATCTTCGGCACCAATGGCTATCAGTGCCGATACTGCTATGGTCACCTTGGTGTCGGCTCCAACTGGCTCCGACCACCATGTGGCTCAGGCCGTGTCGGCCCGACCGCTCCGACACCATTACTGTTATGTCTGTATCGGCTCCGGCTGGAGCCGATGCATCGAACTTTCATTCGAGCCGATAAGTTATCGGCCCGCTGATCTGTGGTCTCTTCGGCTCCGATGGTTCCTTCGAGGAAGAGGTCCAGGTCCCCTTCCTTGGAACAGATTCTTTCGGCTCCGGCCTCACCTCTCCTTTCGGAGCGGAGCCATCGGAGCCGATCATCCAGGTCATCCAGGCTTTCAGACCATGATTTAGAGAGGGTGGTAAGTAGATTGTTGAAATCACAGGCACTGGCCCAGATGCTTCATAGTCCGTCTCAACAGACAACTATTAGTCCACACCCTCTTCAAGTTCCTCCTTCGACTCTACCTCAGAGTTTGGAGCTGGAGTCTTCGGGGATAGTTACTGCTACGGCTGAGGGGCAGATACCCCCCCCCCCTTCTGCACCCTCTCCATCTACTCTTATCTCCTCTTGAGACCTTCCTTGGGGGGATTCGGTGGTCGGGCTTCCCTGGTCTCCTCCGAGGGGGTGAGTGGCATCGGACCCTTGTCCGACCCCGCTCTTCCCCTTGGAACCTCGGCCTTGGTGAGCTCGGCCCCGACATCTGCCTCGGAGCCTTCCCTTTCAGTGGGCCCGGGAGTCCTGGTTTCTTCGGAACGGGCTCTCTCAGATCTCCCTGGGAGGGGGGCCTTCGAGGTGATGAAGAGTGTGCTGGCCACTGGGCTCAGCCAGCACTCTATTCCCTTAGCTCCTCCCTCTACAGTGCCTGTCGATATCTCTTCCATCTCTCTTGCTCCCGGACCCAGAGATCCACCGCCTCAGGTTTCCCCACTGGGAATATCCCCCTCTTCCGAGGATTCTCCTGACCAGTCAGGAGATCCTCCATACAAGAGGACTTGTAAGAGGAAACACCTAGACTCCCCTGAGTCTATCACTTCAGATACCGACTTAGATGAGTCGGAGGGATCCCCAAGATCCCCCTCTGAGGATGTCTCCTTTACAGACATCCTAGAACTCCTAAAACAGAGGGGAAACTGGCCCACCACAAATCCCTCTGAGGATGAGTCGGTATACCTAGAGGCGTTTGGATCTCGGCCCTCCACCTCCTGGGTGTCTCCGCCTTCGATCCCCTTATGGAGGTTATTGCTCGAAGGCTTGGGCTGCTCCTGACTCTGTAGAGCCAGTTCCTAGGAGGTCGTCTAAATTTATTACAGCCCCTTCGGAGAAGCAATTCCTTACGAAAGGTGTCCCTGTTGATGCCATAGTGGTGGCGGCCGCCACTAAGAAGGAACTTGCAGATCCTTCCGTACCAATCCATCCTCCTAATAAGGATTCTAGGACCATGGATAGGTATGGCAAGCGGATATTCTCCTCAGCGACCTTTGCCATGCGCTCGCTGAACTACTTATGTCACTTCACTAGACTCCAAAGGGTCATCCTTAAGGAATTAGGTGAAGTAGTGCAGGATCCTACGGCTGCAGGGGCTCAAGAGAAAATTGCTTCTCAGCTAGGAATCCTTAATTCTATAGCTAACTCCTCCATGCGACTGATATATGCAGCAGATGGAGCGAGTAGAGCCGCAGGTACAGGGGTGGCTCTTAGACGTCAATCCTGGATGCGGCTCTGTAATTTTGCAGATCCCTTTAAGGCATCCTTCACAAACTCTCCCTTTGACGGGTCAGCATTGTTTGGCCCTCAAGTGAAGGATACATTGACCAGGTGTGAGCAGGACGGCAAGACTCTTTCTGCTGTAGGGGACCGTTTTTCCACCCCTTCTAGACCTTACCCCAAAGGACAGAAGGGTGGAAAGATGTGGTTCCGCAAATCCCAAGGGGTCACGCCGGATACACGTGGTCAGTTTACCCCTAGAGGCAGAGGGGGTAATAATAACAGACGCCGCTCTAGAGGCAGAGGGGGTCCACAGAACCAGGGAAACAGAGAGCCTCTCTCTGACAAGCCCTTCCAGCATCCCTGAGATGTTGCCCGACTGTCCATCCTTGGAGGCAGTCGGGGGAAGACTATCGCTGTACCCAGAAGCTGGCATGCCCTCTCAAGACAGATGGGTACAGTCGATTATATCCGAGGGTTACAGAATTCCTTTCGAGGAAAGTCCTTTCTCTCACAAAAATTCCCTTCCAGATGTACCACCCGGTCTAAGGGAAGTTGCAGAGTTAGAAGTATTAAAACTTCTACAAAAAAGAGCCATTCAGCCAGTTACAACAGACCATTTAGAGCCCGGAATCTACTCAAGATTCTTTTTGGTCCCCAAAAAAACGGGAGACTGGAGACCAATACTGGATCTCAGCAGACTCAACAAGTCTGTGAGAAAGACAAGATTCCGAATGGTCACACTTCAATCAATTTTGCCCTTCCTAGAGAAGGACAACTGGATGTGCTCAATAGATCTTCAGGATGCGTACTATCACATAAAAATTCACAGACGCTCCAGAAGATTTCTCCGCTTTCGGCTGGGGTCCAGTCATTTTCAATTCAGAGCCCTGCCCTTTGGTCTCACTACAGCCCCCAGAGTGTTTACCAAATGTATGGCAGCAGTCACGGCTCACCTGAGGCGTCAAGGATTCCAGGTGTTTCCATATCTCGACGACTGGCTCCTTTCAGCCACCACTAGGCATCAACTTCTTCAAGCCAGGGATTACACACTAAATCTCTGCACTCGGTTAGGAATTTCGATAAACTACGAAAAATCCTCCTTATTGCCCTGCCAGTCTATTACCTTCATAGGTGCAAACTTAAATACTGTTTGGATGTCAGCAACCCTCACAGACCAAAGAATCTCAGATATACAAAGTCACGTGAGGATCATCCTTGCCAGCAAAAAGGTGCAAGCCAGAATGGTCCTGAAGGTGTTGGGACTCATGGCTGCGGCTATTACCCTTCTTCCCCTGGCCCTCTTCTACATGCGTCTGCTTCAATGGATGTTGTTCACTCAGTGGTCTTATCAACAACTTCCAATGTGTCACCAAATCCTGGTGACACAAAGTTGCAAGAATCATCTTTCATGGTGGATTACTTCCCCCCAGATTCACCAAGGTAGACCCTTTGTATCCCCGGCCCCGGTAGCCACTGTCACTACGGACGCCTCCCTGATCGGGTGGGGGGGGTCATTATCAGGGCAGGATGGTTCATGGGACGTGGCAACCGCTCAATACCACCTGCACATAAATGTCCTAGAGATGAGAGCAGTGCTTTTAACGTTGCAAGCCCTCAACGACTTTCTTCCCTTGGGAACAATTGCAGTTCGCACAGACAACATGTCTGTAGTATGGTATATCAACAAACAGGGCGGAACCAAGTCCTACCCCTTGTGTCGAGAAGCTCTCAGACTTTGGCAATGGACGATCTCCTCTCATCGGTTTCTGGTAGCAACGCATATCCCTGGGAAAACCAACATTCTAGCGGACAGATTGAGCAGAGCTATTCTCATGC
The DNA here is from genome assembly GCF_019279795.1 of Protopterus annectens. Classification (NCBI taxonomy): domain Eukaryota; kingdom Metazoa; phylum Chordata; order Ceratodontiformes; family Protopteridae; genus Protopterus; species Protopterus annectens. The sequence continues at coordinate 211,998,026 of NC_056727.1, read as the reverse complement.
CTCACGAGTGGTCTCTCAAACAATCTATTGTGGAGAAGATTTTTCTAGAATGGGGCCGCCCATGTTGCGATCTTTTTGCTACTCCCCAAAACAGCAAATGCCCAGACTTCTTTTCTCTTCCCACTTCCAGGCCATCCCCCCAGAGACGCTCTAACCCAGGATTGGCCCCAGGGACTTCTTTATGCCTTTCCTCCCTTTCCGCTGATTCCACAAGTACTCCAGAAAGCCACCGTTTTGAGAGCCAAGATGATTCTCATTGCTCCCTATTGGCCTCGACAGATTTGTTTCCCGTTCCTCCATCGTCACCTTTTGGTGCAGCCGTGGCATCTGGACCCAGTACCAGACCTTCTGATTCACCAATCGGGTCAGCTGCACCGGTCTATCCCTTCTCTCAACCTCACAGCTTGGTTGCTCCACTTCCTTCCTTAGCCAGGCTTCCTATGATCTCTAATCCCGTTAGGGATATCATAGTGGCTTCCCTAAAATCCTTTACTAGAAGGATTTATACCAGCAAATGGAACGCTTCTCTTGTTGGGCAAAAGCCAAAATATTGATCCTTTTACTGCCCCTGTTCAAGCAGTCTTGGATTTCTTAGCGAAATCTTCCACGCTGGCTCTTCATCTTCCACTGTCAAAGTTCAGTTGGCTGCTATCTCAAACTTTCATGTTGGGTTTGCAGATCACAACATTATGTCCCACAGGCTTTGTAGAGCCTTTCTAAAAGGAATCTTTCTCCTGAAACCTCTAGTCAGGAGTCCTCCTCCTCAATGGGACCTAAATCTAGTGCTGACATCCTTGATTCTTCCTCCCTTTGAGCCAGCTGTTTCATGTTCCCTGAAATTTCTGTCATGGAAAACACTCTTCCTTGTTGCTATTACCTCGGCAAGGAGAGTGTCTGAACTTCATGCTCTCTGTTCGTCCCCTATTTGGTCTTCCACAAAGACAGGGTATCCTTGAGAACTAATCCAACCTTTTTGCCTAAGGTGGCCTCAAAAATAATTTGAATCAATCTATTGACCTCCCTGTATTTTTCCCTAATTACTCAAACAGATCGGAACAGAAATTACATTATCTTGATGTTCATCGCCAACTCAGATATTATTTGGACAGAACAAAACAATTCAGGAAATCCGATCAGCTCTTTCTTTCTTATGCTGATAACAAGAAAGGCCTTCCTGTCTCCAAAGTGACCTTATCTAGATGGCTTTCTTCTGTCATCTCTGAAATCTATCGACTCAGGGGAAAACAGCTGTGTTCGAAACCTAAAGCTCATTCAACCAGAAGCTTAGCCACTTCCACAGCCTTTCAGGCTAGACTTCCATTAGACACTATTTGTGCAGCAGCCACTTGGGCCACTCCTCATACCTTTGTTTCTCATTACAAATTGGATTTGGCCTCCAGGGATAGAGCCAGTTTTGGCTCTACAGTTCTCAAGAGTGTTCCATTGAGCCACCCAGGATAGAGGTGCTAGGGACGCGGTCCCATCAAGCAAGAATGAAGGCGAGATTGACAACTTAACATTGAGAAGTTATGTACCTACCATAACGTTCCATGTTAGTTGTCTTCTCTCGCCTTCTTTCTTGCGACCCACCCTCCTGCCCCCTGGCCTGGACAGACCATTTTCTCCCTACATGGAAGAATGCTTATTAAGACCAGACAGTTCTGATCTTCCTACCCATCCTTCAGGTTTTTCTGCCTTTCTTTCTTCCTTCTGGGAAGTTTTTTATGCTAGGTGTTATTGCCTATAAATAACAAACGAGATCTGGGTACTTACCACCTTGCATCATGGGATATGGGGCTGCCTCGAGCTGGTAAAAGTGACTCTCGAGCTTAGCAAAGTGCCGAGTCGGAGCCGAGGATCGGCTCCGAACCCATCAAGCAAGAAAGAAGGCGAGAGAAGACAACTAACATGGAACGTTATGGTAGGTACATAACTTCTCATTTTTCACCATGGCTATTGACCACTCCTTATCTAAAGACATGGTTCAAATTCTGTCCACCTTCCAGAAAGGGTCTGCCTGCAAAACCTACCACAGTAAATGCAAGCAGTTAGCAATTTGGGCATCCATTCCCAAACATTGATTTTTGTACTACCTCCATTCCATTTTATGGTTCCTGGCCAGCTAGTTCAAGTCCAAGGACAGATGTTTCACTACAAAGATGCATTTCATACCTCTTAGCACAAAAACATCTGGACAAACCCAAAATAATGGGGAGGCAGAGCCCCAGAAATAAGGACACATTTTAAATATTTCTCTCATAGACTTAGAAAGTTGCTAGAATAAAAGTCTTGTGTTACCATGCATTGACTTGGATATGTCTGAAACTCAACTGCTTGTCATTATTTAGTAAACTCCACCCTCACTGATTTGCCACAAAAATACAGAAAACCACAAATTTTAAGAGGAACACAACAAAAATATGAGGCATAAATCTAGATATTCTGCACAAAAGCTAGACAGTGGAGAGGTATTGTGCAATTTCCATTTAGAGGCTGATTTCTGTTCCTTGGCTTCTCATAAGCTTAATAAAACCTTCTTGAAGGGAATTTCTCTACTCGTTCCCTCCATTAAAGAACTAATTCCACCTTGGGACCTTAATTTTGTTCTGGAGGCATTGACAAAGCCACCCTTTGAGCCAACTTCTACTACCCCTGTCAAGTTTTTCTCTTGGAAAGTTCTATTCTTGGTGGCCATGACTTCAACCTGAAGGATTTGTCAACAACTAGCCTAAACTTAAGTTTTCACAGAAACAGTGATGTTCATCGTGCATACAGCTGCAGTAATCACAGATGGGTTTTCTGCCGTCAGGCGGGTCCTCGGTCGGCCGAATTCCAAAGTCTAGGTCCGGCGTCGGTTGTTGTCGCTTTCTTTCCTGACGTCAATGAGGCAGGGGTATATAAGACACAGCCGACGACATTTTCTTAAGTCTTTTTTGCCGCGTGGTGCCCGAAGCAGAAGCAGTTCGCAAGTGCCGGTCGGCCAGCTCCTGAATTTACGAAAAATTGGAAACCGAAGTCTTCTTTAAAGCTAAGTACCCCGTTGGGGAAACTTTTCTTGCCTCAGACCGATGTCAGAAAAAGGCACAACTACAAATTTCGAAGCTCATAGACATGAAAGCTATTCAAGAGGTACCTACTCACGAACAAGGTCAAGGTTTTTATTCCAGGCTATTTCTGGTACCAAGGAAAGGAACCGACTGGAGACCCATTTTGGACTTATCCATCCTAAACACATTCTTACTCGTACCAAAATTCAAGATGCTCACATTACAGCAGCTTCTTCCCATGCTGGGCAAGGAGTTTTGGCTGGTAACATTGGACCTCAAGGAGGCATACCTGCATGTCCCAATCAGACAAAGCTGCAGAAGATACCTCAGATTTCTTGCAGGTTTAATTCACTATCAATTCTCTGCATTGCCCTTTGGCTTATCTACTGCGCCCAGAGTATTCATGAAATGCCTGGCATCAGTGATTGCCTACTGCAGACTTCAAGGGATACAAATTTACCCTTATCTGGACGACTGCCTGATCCAAGCGGACAGCAAGCACATACCTCTGGAACATCTGGCTTATGTAATACGGTTACTGAATTCCCTGGGATACACAGTCAACAAAGAGAAATCCAGGCTAACACCATCTCAGAAAATAACTTTCCTGGGTGCCAACTTGGACACAAACACCCAGATGGCCTATCTTACGCCAGAAAAACAGGGGCAACTAACTCAGTACTTCAAAATACTAGCAAATTGTACCAGGCTTACTGCAAGGAAAATCCTGCAGGCTCTGGGCTTTATGGCATCTTGCATTCTTTTAATCCCATGTGCAAAGTTGCATATGAGGAAACTTAAATGGTACCTAAAAAATCTATGGTCTCAACACAGCCACAGTTTGGAAACAATAATACCAATAATTCCATGTTTGCAAAAGGAATTTCTATGGTGGGCCCAAGCATGTCAAACAAACACAGGTCTCCCATTCTGCAAGCCTCAAGCAAATCAAGTCATCACAACAGGCGCCTCAGATTACGCCTGGGGGGCGCACATGACAGACAGGTGCATTCAGGGCAAATGGTCCCAAAAGGAAAAGCACCTTCACATCAATCAGAAAGAAATGCTAGCAGTGATAAATGCAATTACAGCTTTCAAGGACCTCCTGCATCCAGGACAATTATTGATAAGAACAGACAACACCACAGTAATGTGGTACATAAACAAACAAGGAGGAAAACATTCATACCCTCTGTGCAGACTAGCCATGACACTTTGGAACTTGGCTCTGGAATGGCAAATCGAACTTCAGGCACAGTACTTGCCAGGTTTGGAAAACACGCTGGCAGACAATCTAAGCAGAAATATGACAGATCCACACGAATGGAAGTTGCATCCTCAAGTGTTTACAAAGATAATCCAAGCGTGGGGGAGGCCAGACATAGATCTCTTCGCCTCCCACAGGAATCATCAATTGGAAAAGTTCTGTTCAAGGACCTTCCATCCAAAGGCCTGGAGAGTGGACGCCCTTTCATTCAGTTGGACAGCATGGACAGTTTACGCTTTCCCACCTCTGCCTCTTCTGCCCAAGGTACTCTTGAAAGCAAGAGCAGACAGACCGAAGATGATACTGATTGCTCCAGACTGGCCAAGACAACACTGGTATCCACTCCTGAGGAGCCTAACACATACTCCTCCCTGGTCCGCCTAACACATACTCCTCCCTGGTCCCTACCTCTAATGCCTCTTCTGCTGACTCAGCACAGCTACAAAACTCTTCACAGTCAGTTGAAAACACTCAATCTCGCTGCATGGAAAATTCCTTAACACCACAACAGACCCTACTCCCCAAAGAGGTGCAGGATGTCATTTTGGAGGCCAGAAGGCCATCTACTAGAAAGGCTTACTCCGCAAAATGGAAACGGTTTTGCTCTTGGAATGAGAAAAAAGGCTAGGACCCTAGAAAACTGAATTTGCCTCAGGTATTGCAGTATCTAGCTGAGCTGCTGAACAGTGGACTTTCATTTTCCTCCATAAAAATCCATGCCTCAGCCATTTCTGCAGAATTCAACACTGATCCACCCTTATTCTCTCACCCACTCTTAAAACAGTTCCTCAGAGGGCTAAGAATATAAGACCACCAAGGAAACAACCAATACCAGCTTGGGATCTTAATTACATTCTAGAAAAATTAACATTGCCTCCCTTTGAACCAGCTGCCTCAACAGATTTGCAATATTTGTCCTGGAAAACAGCCTTCTTTCTGGCCATTACCTCAGCTCGTAGGGTTTCCGAACTACAAGCCCTCATGGCTGTGCAGCCCTTTCTCATCTTCCATCAGGACATGGTTTCCCTTCGAACCAACCCGTCATTTATGCCTAAAGTGGTATCCAGGGTAGCTTTAAATCAAGCCATACACTTACCTACCTTTTACCCCAATCCTCAAAACAAAGGGGAAAGGCTGCTACACTCCTTAGACATCCATAGACAGCTTCGTTATTATTTGGACAGAACAAAGCCTTTCAGGAAATCAGAACCACTTTTTGTGTCCTATGCTGTAGGAGCTCAAGGGAAGCCAGTTACCAAACAGACAATTTCAAAATGGATAGGCCACTGCATACGGTTTTGTTACTCCTATCACGGAAAATCTGTCCCTACAGGCATCAGATCCCACTCCACCAGGGCCACAGCTACCTCTACAGCCTTCCTCACAGGAGTTCCTACCAAAGATATTTTGGAGGCAGACACTTGGAGTTCTGTGCATACCTTCACAAAACACTACCACCCGCCTTTATATTCCAAAACTAGAGCAGGCTTTGCCAGTGCTGTGTTGCAGGGCATTCTGGCTCATCCCAGTTCCACCTAGTGCCTACCACTCTGTGCGTAGCTTTGGGATTCTACCCATCTGTGATTACTGCAGCTGTATGCACGATGAACATAGTACAGTTTTGTACCTACCATAAATGTAGATGTTCGAGTGCTAATACAGCTACAGTACGGTTTTCCCTCCCTCCTTCCCCTCTTGGTACAGGCCTAGGGCCTAACCCCTCTTCATACAACCTGATTGGGTTATCCTTCTATGGTATATTTGCTTGCAACTACTGATTTTTGATTATATTGCATTGAATGTATATAAATATAATTTATGTATTGCCTTCCTTCTGGGGGCACCTGACATCTGGGGCAAGAAAGACTGAAGAAAATGGCGTCGGCTGTGTCTTATATACCCCTGCCTCATTGACATCAGGAAAGAAAGCGACAACAACCGACGCCGGACCTAGACTTTGGAATTCGGCCGACCGAGGACCCGCCTGACGGCTGAAAACCCATCTGTGATTACTGCAGCTGTATTAGCACTCGAACATCTACATTTATGGTAGGTACAAAACTGTACTTTTCCCAGCATACTAATCCTCCTGTGTTCCTATAATAACATCTGAGTCAAACTTGAATCAAATTATTCATCCACCATTCATTTTTCCTCAAGTATGGAAATAAACAAGAGTACACCTGCCATACTCTGGATGTTCACAGGCAATTACAGGTTTTATCTGCAATGCACCAAGTCATTCAGAAAAGATTTGCAGCAGTTTGTTTTGCTAAAAAATGAGATTAGCTGAAAAGTTAATAAAATCACTCTGCCCAGATGGCTTCCCAATTGTATTTCCCATGTGTAATTCTAACAATTACCATACAGACCAAAGGCACATTCTGCAAGGTCTGTAACTACTTCTGCAGCTTTCTTCAGGAATTTTTTTCTTGATAACATTTGTGCTGCAGCAACTTGGTCTACTATGCACACCTTTCCTAAACATTGTAAATAAGATTTGGTCTCAGGATCGAGGGTTTACTTTGGAGTCCCTTTCTCATAAGGGTCGTCTCTTGTCATGATACAGCCTGAGTGCTTCAATAGCTAGGGATTCAGATTAGATAAGCAAGATATGGAAGCCATGTGCTTACAGTAGGATTAGATCATGTCAATCGTCTAATACAAAATTCCTTCCCCCTTCCAGTTACATCTGTAAAGTACCGGCAGGTTGGTTTTTCATTCAGAAAATAGCAAGAACTGGCTTACGCTTAGTGACAAACTCAGTCTGAAGGACCTTCATGCACAGGGGGAATTTTGGGAGGCAAAGATTGAGCAAGACAGTGCTGTAGCATTAGTTTTGCTGGCTTGAATTTGGTAAGCAGATCGAAGATCTATCCGTTATATCTTATGGATGAGGATGAAAGGGATCTAGTGTCATGGTAAGTACATGTATTTAATTAGCATTACAGAATGCACTTGAAGAAATTAAATCTTTAATTTTCCATATTTTGAAGCAGAGTACTTGAAGCCTTGATTGCCTTGGGTAGCTCAACTTCGGCGGTGATAAAATCTTTGTTTCACAAATCTCAGGCTATATGAGCAGCAGCCACAAACCTGATGTCCTTCAAGGATGCATCTGCAGTCCTTACAAATGGGTTGTCCTGTCGTCAGGCAGCCCTTCGGTCGGCCGGATTCCAAAGTCTGGGTCTGGCTTCGGCTGGTGTCGCACTTCACCCGACGTCATCGCTGCAGTTACTCGGGTATAAAGGCATCAGCCGACGCCATTTTCCCCAGTCTTTCTTGCCGCATGGCGCCCGAAGCAGAAGCTGTTCGCAAGTGCCGGTCGGTCAGAACCAGAGATTACTACTACCGAATACTTCTACGAAGACTTCTAAAAAGCTAAGTACCCCGTTGGGGATTCTTTCTTGCCTCAGCCGATGTCAGAAAAAGTGAATAACTGTTTAACTTGTGGGAAACAAATACCTCATAAAGATTTCCACTCTTACTGCTTACCTTATTTAGGCCCAGACCACGACGTAGCAGCTTGTCTAGCCTGTGCTTCTTTTAACCGACGGACGCTTAGACATCGGTCGGAATTTGCTGAGCAGTTTTTCGGCTCTGATTTTGCTTATATTATGCCGTCGGATCCTCCGACTTCACAAATATCCAAAAAACGCAAGAAAAGGACCGACACTCGCGGTCCGCGGTTTCGGCCGAAACCGCGGTTAAGACAACCGCTAGTGTCTCAGTTTCGGCTGAAACCGAGCAAGCGGTTCTTCCTTCAGCCGAAAGCTTACCTTCTACCGAGGCCTCTTCCAACCTGGTGGAAGCGGCTTCTGAAATCCAACCTGCAGTTGTGGTTTCTCAGGAATTATCTGACACTATTCCCTTGGATATTTCAACCCCTGCACGTGGAGCTGCTAGGCCTCCTGCAGCCATGTCCATTAAGGCCTTTGCCAGGGCTAAAGCAGCTAAAGCTACTAAATATGTGCCTGTTAAGACCCCCACTCACAGGCCTAGCTCCAGTTCCCAAATGCTTAGTTTAGCAGAGGATCTCATTTCTTTAATCCGGGGATCCCAACCTCTCCCAGACAGGGCCTCTCACCCACCTCCAGAGAAGAGGCCTAGAGCAGAGCCCCCTGAGCCAGTTTCCACAGATGATTCCTCTGATGATTCAGATAATACAGACCCTCCAGAGGCTCCTTTTTCCCCTTATGAAGACTCTGATGCTGAAGAGTCCATCCCTTCTGCCTCTCCACCTGAGGAATTTTCCTTTGGGGAAACCTTGCATGCTATGAGGGAACAATTTCAGTGGCAGGGCCAAGATTTTTCAGACTCCAGAAAAGGCTTAGAACCTTTTTGCATTTACCACAACATAGGCCTTTAGCTATACCTCCAGTTCTGTCTGTTGTAGATGATGCATTTAATGATGCTTGTACTGCTCCTGATTCATTACCTCCAGCCCCTGCTAAGCCCGATAGGTTCTACAGGGTCCCGGACACACATCACCATTTATACAAGGCTCCTTTTGCAGATCCCGAGACTATCTCCCAGGGACCTAAGGCTGTAGCATCTACCTCTGCCAAAAATCCCCTCCCCTCTGAAAGGGAATCCAGGTCCTTAGAGAGATGGGGTAAAAAAGTTTACACTTCTGCTACTCTGTCAGCTAGGGCCTTAAACTGTCAATTTCATATGATCCAGTATCAAGAATTTATGCTAGACCAGTTAACCAAAAAACTGTCTTCTGATGAACCTTTAGACAAGAAATATGTTCAGGAAATGGTACATAACATTCAGCAAGTTAGTAACCATTCTTTAAAATGCGGCTATGATGCACTGGAGGCTTCCTTTAGATCAGCCATGACTGGCACAGTTATCAGAAGGCATGCATGGTTAAAAGAGCAGGCCTTACCGGACCATGTCAAATCAAAACTATTAGATGCTCCCATGGACAAGGTCAATTTGTTTGGCTCTCCTGCACAACAGGTGCTGAAGAAGATGGAAGAGAAGGCAAAATCTGTCCAAACAGTGAAAGATTTCTTACAGGTCCAACCTCCAAGGTTTAGCAGGAATTGGCCCTCCAAGAATTGGTCCTTTCCAGACTCCTCCAAAGCACAGAGAGGCAGGAATAGGCGTTCAAGAGGCAGAAGCCAATCCAGAGGTGCCTATAGGGGACGCCAGTGGCAGGGTAACAACCAGCGAGGCACAGACACAGCCACCACCACTACTGCAGGACAATCACAGTGACTTGGCTCTGGCACCGCCTACCAGGGAGCAACTAGAGGCACCCTTAGGCGGGAAGCTAGCTTTATTTACAAAGAACTGGCATTACATCACAAGAGACAAGTGGATTTTGCAGACAATAGACCAAGGTTACAGGTTTCATTTCCATACTCTACCAGGAAAGAGAGGAATGCCAAACCTACCTCCAAATCAAAAGGCAGAAGCTCTACAACAAGTGAATCAATTATTAAAGATGAGAGCTGTGGAAAAGGTACCACATATGGAACAAGGAAAGGGCTTTTACTCCAGACTCTTCCTAGTACCAAGGAAAGAAGGCAAATGGAGACCTATTCTCGACCTGTCCGCTTTAAACACATTCCTCATTGTTCCAAAATTCAAAATGCTGACCCTACAGCAGCTTCTTCCCATGCTGGGCAAGGAGTCTTGGCTGGTAACTCTAGATCTCAAGGAGGCATACCTGCACGTCCCCATACGACCAAATTGCAGAAGATACCTCAGATTTCTTGCAGGATCAGAGCATTATCAATTCTCAGCATTGCCCTTTGGCTTATCTACTGCGCCCAGAGTGTTCACGAAATGCCTGGCATCAGTAATCGCTCATTGCAGGCTTCAGGGGATCCAAATCTACCCTTACCTGGACGACTGCCTAATACAAGCGGACAACAAAAACAAGCTAGCAGAAGACTTGCAAAGAGTCATTTACCTTCTACAAGCCCTGGGATACACAGTCAATATAAAAAAGTCAAGGCTGATACCATCCCAAAAGATAACCTTTTTGGGTGCGGAGCTGGACACATCCAAACAAATGGCATTCCTAACAGTAGAAAAACAGGAGCAACTCCCTCTCTACTTCTTGGCATTAACAAAACAAAACCATCTAACAGCAAGAAAAGTCCTACAAGCATTGGGCTTCATGGCATCCTGCATAATATTGGTCCCACATGCCAGACTGCATATGAGGAAACTACAGTGGTACCTAAGGAATTTATGGTCTCAGCACAAGCACAGCCTAGAAACTCAAATTCCAATAATTCCATGCCTGAAGCAAGAATTCCAATGGTGGGCTCAGGCCTGTCAATCAAACGTAGGATTGCCCTTCCACAGCACTCAACCAGGCCAAACCATCACAACGGACGCCTCAGACCTCGGATGGGGGGCCCACATGATGAACAAATGCATACAGGGTTTATGGACTCAAGAGCAGCTGCACCTACACATAAACCTAAAGGAAATGCTGGCAGTAAAACCGCCGATTCAGGCTTTCAAACCATTTCTTCGACAAGGCCATTTGATGATAAGGACAGACAACACCACAGTTATGTGGTACATCAACAAGCAGGGAGGCACACATTCGTACCCTCTATGCCGGATGGCCCTGGACCTCTGGAATGTGGCCCTGAGTTACAACATTCAGTTACAAGCAATCTTTGTACCAGGAAAAGAAAACACTCTAGCAGACATATTAAGCAGGACTACCACGGATGCCCACGAATGGATGCTGCATCCGGACATCTTCAAAACCATTACAAGAAAATGGGGTCTCCCAGAAAAAAGACTTATTTGCATCCCCACTCAATCACCAATTGAAGAAATTCTGCACCAGGACGTACCACCCACTGGCATGGAAGGTGGACTCCCTATCCTTCAGCTGGAAAAATCTGTCAGCATATGCATTCCCACCACTTCCTTTGATGCACAAGGTGCTATTGAAGATCAAAGAGGACCGTCCAAGGATCATTCTGATAGCTCCAGATTGGCCAAGGCAACATTTGTACCCATTACTGAGGAGCATGTCTCGGGAACAGATATGGCCCTTACCCCTAGTTCCCTTGCTGTTAACTCAGAACAATTACAACACCCTGCATCCAAACCTGAAAACTCTGCAGCTGACTGCCTGTAACATTGCATAAGACAAATTAACCCAAATTTATCCCAAAGAGTTAAGGACATTATCTTAGAAGCTCGCAGACCTTCAACAAGGAAAACTTATTCAGCAAAATGGAAAAGATATCTCATTTGGAGTACTGCTAAAGGGGAAGATGTGTCACTGGTAAACATAGCCAACATCCTGGAATACTTGGCAGAGCTATTCCACAAAGGCCTGACCTACTCTTCCATTAAGATTCATGCCTCAGCTATTTCAGCAGAATATGACTTGGATCCTCCAGTTTTCTCACATCCTCTGCTCAGGCAGTTTCTGAGAGGAATTAAAAATGTAAAAGCTCCTAGGAAGCCACCATTACCTGCATGGGACTTGAACTTTGTGCTAGAAAAATTGACACTACCTCCTTTCGAACCAGCAGCAACAGCAGAATTGCAATACTTATCATGGAAAACCGCTTTCCTGCTGGCAATCACTTCAGCAAGAAGGGTTTCTGAGCTACAGGCATTAATGGCAGTACAACCCTTTCTGATCTTCCATCAAGATAGAGTGTCCATGAGAACAAATCCTACTTTTATGCCTAAGGTGGTCTCCAGAGTATCTTTAAATCAGGCTATCCACCTACCTACATTCTTCCCCAATCCACAGAACAGGGGAAAAAGACTGTTGCATACCTTGGATGTACACAGACAATTACGCTACTACCTGGACAGGACCAAGAGCAATAGAAAAACTGACCAGCTACTGGTAGCATATGCAGCAGGAATGGAAGGGAAAGCAATTACAAAACAGACAATATCTAAGTGGATAGGAAATTGCATTAGGTTTTGTTACTCCTACCATGGAAAGAAAACTCCAGAAAACATCAGGCCTCACTCTACAAGAGCTACAGCCACTACCACAGCTTTTCTACGAGGAGTGGCTACCAAAGACATTTTAGAGGCTGCTACTTGGAGCTCCGTGCATACATTTGCCAAGCATTATAATTTACCTTTATACTCTAGATCCCGAGCAGGTTTTGCCACTGCTGTTTTGCAAGGGATCTTAACTACACCATAATTCTATCTTTCCTCCTCCCCAGTTTGGCTATGGTATTCTACCCATTTGTAAGGACTGCAGATGCATCCTTGAAGGACATAGTACAGTTTTGTACCTACCATAAATGTAGATGTCCGATAGGAATGCATCTGCAGTCAGGATTACCCACCCTCCTTCCCCTCTGTGGTACTCCTAGGCTATTTGCCCCTCTTATAGCTAGCTGGGGGAATCTATTATGGTGTATTTGTTTGTATATATGTACATACATGCTTATTTTTTGTTTGCTCTCTAATATTTTGAACCATTGGCATTTATCAAAATTTAGCCTTCCTAGAGGGCACCTGGCATCTGGGGCAAGAAACACTGAGGAAAATGGCGTCGGCTGATGCCTTTATACCCGAGTAACTGCAGCGATGACGTCGGGTGAAGTGCGACACCAGCCGAAGCCAGACCCAGACTTTGGAATCCGGCCGACCGAAGGGCTGCCTGACGACAGGACAACCCATTTGTAAGGACTGCAGATGCATTCTTATCGGACATCTACATTTATGGTAGGTACAAAACTGTACTTTTCCCTGTTCATCTTTAGTTCCATGTTTGTGGTCATCAGCCTGGTTTCTAGGTTACAACTATATCAACCCACCCTTTCTTGTGACTCTGCTTTGTTGAGATGCAGCAGAAGTTAGTGTGCATTGTGAGCAAGGCATACGGAATAGTCTATAGAAGGATGGGACTGACTTATCCTAGGTTATGGTGCCTCATAGTTGTCATGTAAATTATCTTCTTGGTAGATTATTCAAAAGCATGCTTCCACAAGTCATTAAGTTATAACTTCATCCTGCTTTTGTCTTTTCAGATGTTGTTCTTAAGAATAAATGCAAGCTTTAAACTTCACTTGAAGAAACAGCTAGCTAGACTGAATGTAGTCAATGATGGCGGACCACAATATGGGTATGCTTACACTTGTTAATCCTTTTGTTTTCATGAATGTAACAGTCCTGCTTCATAAGAATTTACAAGTGCCATTCATTTCAGAATTAACAGAAATCCAATTGTGATAGCAAAGGAATGCACATCTTAGATGTGACATATGTTAAAAAAAGAAGACATCATCATCTCTTCTGTCTTAACCAGTTTGTTACTGATGTAGCTGATGGCAATTCCTTATGCAGTAAATATGTATATATATTGTGGCTGTAATGCTACTTGATTTTAACAAAAGGGTTTAATTGACTGATGTTTGAAAAAAGCAGTATCTCAGTCATTGTTTCTGTACTCTCTGTGTGTGTTTTGAATAACATTCCCTAATAATGTTCACTCTTCTTCATAAACATGTGATCTTCCCTGAATAAAGTCTTGTGTCTTCACATCTAAGCATCATACATCAGTGGTGTCCAGGAAATAAACTTTCAGCTGGGCGTTCACCAGGCCAGGCTTAATGTGTAACATTCTACATGGATGCAGTTTTAGAAGAGGTAGTCTGTTACTCTTTCTTCCTACAGTTGCAGTCACATTCATGGCAGTACTTCAGGAAACAAAAAAAACAACAAAATTGGATATCCATGTTTGAATTTAGTCTGCCTTGGTTGTATTGTTATTTGGCCCTGAGTAAATGTTTGAATTTTGGGATGCTTTCAAAAGTGGACCTTTGGTCTCAAGAAGATGACCAGATTAATGCAATTTAAAATGGAATATATATAGATCAGTACTTTGATTTCATATTTTCCAAGGTGTGGTTTATTTTCCTGTTTTAAAAAGTTCTTAAACTGGAATGTGCTTTTTCCCAGGTGTAGTTTATTTTTATTAAAAATCTTTAAAATGGAATATAATTGCAATATGTTAATGCATTTTCCAAGGTATGTTTATTTTCCAGTTTTTATATTTAAAAAAAAAAATGGCTGTAGGAGAACATTTTTCTTTCTGTGTAGCAAGTACCCTACTGAAATTTAAGGTCATCGTTGAGAAATGTGTCTTAAATGTTTTGTTGACTGACTTTGTGAAGTGCATCTCCCTCTTCAGTGCGGCCATGGTTAGTTCCATGCTAAACAAGGGTTGGCAGACATCTAGAAGTCAGAAAATTGGTCATTTTCTTATTGTCTTCAGTGATTGTACATCATTACTTATCTCCATGAAATCCGAAAAACAAATGCTTGGTGCTGATACCCCAACCAGAGAACAACGATTGAGAAGCCACAAAAACAAAAGAACTCTGGAACGGTGCTGTTATGTATCCAAGAATTTTAATAAAACTCTGCCATAAAAAACATACAAACTTCTGAGAGGTAAGCGCTTTCGGGTGTTAACCCTTCATCAGACAAAGGTAAAATGGTGCAGAACACAATTTAAATAAGAACACACCCAATGAACAATTAGTGAAATCAATTCAGTAGAAAACCTGCCTATTTTTTAAGGTGGGTTTAATAGGAACAACATAATTGAGCCCTGGATTCCTATGTGCCATAAACTCTAGGATCTTCCTTGACTCTATCTGTTCTGTGTAGTGTTTTATATCACCTCCCCTCTTATTAAGCCTTACATTGACTATGGCCCTAAAAGTAAAACAATGTGTAGGATGTTCACTAACATGTCTGAACAAAGCATTATGTGTGTCCTTGTTTCTTATACTAGAAAGATGTTGCAGTATTCTAACTTTGAACATATTATTCGTCTTGCCCACTTAAAAACATGGGCAAGACTTACAATTAGCCAGATACACTATATCCTTAGTCCTGCAAGTGGCTTTAGCTTTCAACATATGGGTCCTATTAGTAACAGGATGTATAAAAGAAACATCTTGAGAAATATAAGGGCAGGCCTTGCATCTACCACAAGGCTTGCTGCCTACAGATAAAGCAGGGGTATAAGATAAACTAACATGTTCCCCACATAGAATGTCTTTTAGACTCTTATTCTTCCTATATCCAAATACTGGAGTCGGCCCTACTATGGTGTTGATTCTATCATCACTAGTAAGAATGTTCAGTTGTCCCTTATAATTCCAGTGATATCTTTTATATCACTACTATAAGTGAACATAACCTTAAATCTAGCATCCTGTTTCATTTCTCTTGAAGGTATAGCTAAGTCCCTAGCAGGCCTAGATAACCAGGGCTTATATTTATGACCCCTTTTATCTCTATGCTTCTCTATAACATCTTTGACCATGGTTTCATTGTACCCCCTCTCTACAAAAAGTCCCTTCAAACTTATCAATTCATTGTTGAAACAAATATCATCCGTGCAGTTCCTAGATAACCTGGCTAGCTGTCCTTGTACTATGTTGGGAAAAGTGTATCGTGGATGCATACTATCAAAAGTTAAAAATGTATTTTTCCAACACTCCTTCCTATACAGACTGGTAGAAAAACCTTGTAAAGTCTGTCCTATTGTGACATCTAAGAAGTCTATCTCAGTATAGGATGTTACTTCTGTAAACTTAAAGAAATCTGTTGTGGAGTGTAGAAAATCAATAAATAATTTAAGGGAGATGGTATCACCCTTCCACAAAATAAAAACATCATCCACAAAACGTTTATAAACCAAAACTAACTGCGAATGATGTCTCCGACGTAGTGGCATTATCCACCTGACGGGAAGCCATAGACGCATTCACATCTCTGTTACATAAATTAATAAAATGGAAAATATATTAACAGACACAGGAGATTTTTTGAAGGCACTTGGAGGGTTAGTTAGGGCCCCTCATGATTCACATTATCTCATGGTTACACTGGACGTACAGAGCCTTTTCACGGTTATACACAATGATTACGGCATAATGGCTATCGATACATTGTTGAGAGAAAATGGAGCCCTAGATCATCATATTAAACAGGTTACAACTATACTTAGGTTAGTTTTGGAAAATAATGTATTTTTGGGTCTAGAACAGACATATAGGCAAGCACAGGGTGTAGCCATGGGCACACCCTGTGCGAATACCTATGCTAACCTGGTACTAGCCTATTGGGAGAATTTGTACATTTTTAACAATAGAGAATGGAAACCATATATTGGCTTTTATAAACGTTTTGTGGATGATGTTTTTATTTTGTGGAAGGGTGATACCATCTCCCTTAAATTATTTATTGATTTTCTACACTCCACAACAGATTTCTTTAAGTTTACAGAAGTAACATCCTATACTGAGATAGACTTCTTAGATGTCACAATAGGACAGACTTTACAAGGTTTTTCTACCAGTCTGTATAGGAAGGAGTGTTGGAAAAATACATTTTTAACTTTTGATAGTATGCATCCACGATACACTTTTCCCAACATAGTACAAGGACAGCTAGCCAGGTTATCTAAGAACTGCACGGATGATATTTGTTTCAACAATGAATTGGAGAGTTTGAAGGGTCTTTTTGTAGAGAGGGGGTACAATGAAACCATGGTCAAAGATGTTATAGAGAAGCATAGAGATAAAAGGGGTCATAAATATAAGCCCTGGTTATCTAGGCCTGCTAGGGACTTAGCTATACCTTCAAGAGAAATGAAACAGGATGCTAGATTTAATGTTATGTTCACTTATAGTAGTGATATAAAAGATATCACTGGAATTATAAGGGACAACTGAAACATTCTTACTAGTGATGATAGAATCAACACCATAGTAGGGCCGACTCCAGTATTTGGATATAGGAAGAATAAGAGTCTAAAAGACATTCTATGTGGGGAACATGTTAGTTTATCTTATACCCCTGCTTTATCTGTAGGCAGCAAGCCTTGTAGATGCAAGGCCTGCCCTTATATTTCTCAAGATGATTGCTTTATACATCCTGTTACTAATAGGACCCATATGTTGAAAGCTAAAGCCACTTGCAGGACTAAGGATATAGTGTATCTGGCTAATTGTAAGTCTTGCCCATGTTTTTGGGCAAGACGAATAATATGTTCAAAGTTAGAATACTGCAACATCTTTCTAGTATAAGAAACAAGGACACACATAATGCTTTGTTCAGACATGTTAGTGAACATCCTACACATTGTTTTACTTTTAGGGCCATAGTCAATGTAAGGCTTAATAAGAGGGGAGGTGATATAAAACACTACACAGAACAGATAGAGTCAAGGAAGATCCTAGAGTTTATGGCACATAGGAATCCAGGGCTCAATGATGTTGTTTCTATTAAACCCACCTTAAAAAATAGGCGGGTTTTCTACTGAATTGATTTCACTAATTGTTCATTGGGTGTGTTCTTATTTAAATTGTGTTCTGCACCATTTTACCTTTGTCTGATGAAGGGTTAACACCCGAAAGCGCTTACCTCTCAGAAGTTTGTATGTTTTTTATGGCAGAGTTTTATTAAAATTCTTGGATACATAACAGCACCATTCCAGAGTTCTTTTGTTTTTGTTATCTCCATGAAAGCAAGCATAGTAATTTTATCACTGACATTTGATTTCCATTTGTGTGGAAGTACAGCATCACATTTTGGCAACAGCTATATGTGAGCAATATCTTTATGACTAGATGAGCTTTGATTTTATACTTTGGTCCTTTTCAAGGCTGCAATTTGATTTCCATCTCTGTGGAAATAACTGCATCATCTTTTTAGTTATTGCTTTATTTGAACCATATCTGAATGATCATTTCGGCTAAGAGTTGAGCTCTAATTTTAGACTGTCATTCTTTCTTTTAGACATACACCTAGAGAACAGTTACATAATTGAGTAGCTCTTATGTAACACTGGACCTAACATTTGTTTGGTCTTTGGAGGTGCTGTCATCTCCCTTATTATCTGAAGTCCTCCTTTAGGCTGGAAGCTAGCAACAAAGGAGTTCACTGTACTGACCCTTTTTTCTTCTTGAGTAACTTCAAACAATGCTATTTTAACTGAGTATTCTCGATCATATCACCACTCTTCAGACAAGTTTAAAAACTGGTGAGACTGTCAAAATGGTCTTCCCATTCCTTTAATTTCTTTGTCATTGATCACTGTCCTTGGCAAGGAAGTATTGCAATGGGATTTTGAAGAAGAGGATCTGATGATGTCAGTTTTTGTTATATCCTCAAACCTATGGGTTCTGATCCGATCCTTGGATCCAACTCTGCCATTGTAGTAGCTCATGGAAACTAAAAAACCTCTCGAGCTCTTCCTTTATCTATAATGCACCCTCATTTGCCACTTTGTGAAGACGTAGTTCTCCAGTAGCTCTTGGGCAGCTAAGTTAATTTTCAGTATTATTTTTTCTCCTGTCTTCCTTTAAATAGTTTAACTATCTTTCTATCCCTTCCCTTAGCAACTAGTTTAAATTAGTTTACCTACATTTTCTTCCTTCTTTCTTCTTCATACGAAAGTACCATGTGATACTATTCTAGTGTCTTCTTTATACACTTTTCAGTGTAACTCCCTTTACCGTTGGTATTTTTCTCATTTCTGTTTCTTCTTGTAAAAAAAAAAAAAGTCTCTCCTGTGCTGCAATTTTTCCATTATAATGGCTTGTAAATATAAGCCATCTGGCTTTAAAAATGTGGTCACAAGATCCCTGCTATTCACTCGCATACCTTGTGTGTGTATTACCTCAGCCCCCTTCACCTGCAGGAGGACTGCTGTCTGTCATGCGTTCAACCACAGAGCATTGGTTGAACACAAAAATAAGCTTATTTTAAAGGTCTTTTGCATTCCTCCATAGGCGAGGCCATTTCTGGAGCTACACCAAAAGAAAAAGAAGTCTAAACAATTGAGCCCTGCTTCTTCCTCATTCTCTAGAGTCTTGGACAAAGGAAGAAAAAGACGTGTTTCAGTGCTCACTTCTCCATCAGATCCAACTTCATTTAAAAAGAAAAGCCAAGACATTGGATCCTATAGTTTCGTTGGATCTGAAAGCAAAAAAGTTAAAACCTTTGGAACCAACAACTTGGGATCCATCCCAAGCCAAGAAGGACTCTTCAGATCAGATATACCTTCCTAGAACTCGATGTTCACCCTTTCTTGACCCAGTCCCTTTCAAGGTTCCATCTGCCGTCCTGGAGAGACCTAAATCTCCATCAGTCATGTCAACTTGCTCTTCCAAGTGTCTTACCAAAGAAGACATGGAGAGACTAGTGAAAAAGATTGTATGGGTGGAGGTTACATCTGAGGCTCCTTCAGCTCCTTACCCCTTTGGGACAGGAGTTCTGTGCATCAGCTACCCTTCCACTTCTTCCTCCCTTGACTTCTTTCAAAGTATTGGAGCCATCGGATCTGAACCGCCAGGTGTCATCTGTCTTGGATCCGAGGATTTCCTTTTCCTTGGCTTCAATGTTTGCTCTGAGTTCTCTGACCTAGTCTGAGCCAAAGAACTCTCAGAGCCATAGTGATCTTGTCAGCTCCGAGGTGACTTATTCTGCTCTGAGATTTTTGGAACCATCTCTACATCTTGGAGCCCTGGTGTGGCTCTGGCTTTGACCTCGGGAAGATTGCCTTCTGAGTGGGAGGGGACTACGACTGAGAGGCATGCCTTCTCGGATCCAGAGTCTTTACCTTCTCGGGGATGGGCAGCCTTTGAGACTCTGGAGAAAGCCATGTCTGCCTGTGCAGCTCAGACCTGCCTATCCTCTCAGATCCACAACCCTGACCTTTGACAACTTTGCGCATGACTTCTCAGTTGGGTCTTCCACAGGTACAGGGGGCACCAAAACCCCAGACTTTCCAACAGGGTTCCCCCACCTCTTCTGATACCTCTTCAGAACATTCCACTGAGGAGGTCCATAAGAAGAGGACATGTAAGAGGAAACATCCGGACTCCACTGAGGACTCCATCAACAAAGACATGGACTTTGATGAGGGTGAAGGATCCCCAAGGTCACCTCCTGATGATTCCTCCTTTGGAGACATCGTAGAAATCCTAAAACAGAGAGGTGGCTGGAAGTCCAGCAGTCATTCCTTTGAAGAGTCTGTGTATCTGGTGGCATTTTGTGCCCATCCATCTACCTCCTGGGTGACTCAGCCCACCAATGAGCTCATTGTGTTGATCTCATGGCGGGCATGGAATGCCCCAGGCACCATCAAGCTTATTCCCTGGAGACCAGATGAAATTATTACAGCCCCATAGGACAAACAATTCTAGACTATAGGTAAACTGGTAGATGCCATGGTCGTGGCAGCAGCCACCAAGAAAGAATTAGCTGAGGAAAGTTCTTCTATCCATCCTCCTAACAAGTAGTCCAGGATGATGGATAGATTTGAGAAGTGTGTTTATGCTTCAGCAACCTTCGGCCTAAGGTCCCTTAAATATCTTTTACATTTTATGAGATTGCAAATGGATTTTATAAATGAGCTGTCAAGTACACTTTCAGGAGCTGTGACTGAAGAAGTACAAACCTCGGTTGCTTCTCAGCTGTCCACCCTACAATCCATATCTAACTCTTCTATGAGGCTCATTTCACATGCAGCTGAAGGAATGAGTAGAGCAGCGGATTCAGGCATATCCATGAGGAGACATGCCTGGATGCGCTTATGTGACTTTGTGGAGCCTTTCAAGTTTTCATTCCTCACTGTTCCCTTTGACAGCCCTTCCTTGTTTGATCCAAAAGTAAAAGATACCTTGTCTAGATGTGAGAAAGATAGAAAGACCCTATTTACCATGGGTGTACGATTTTCCACTCCTCAGAGACTTTACTCCAGGAACCAGGGAAGTAGGGGAAAGATGTGGTTCAAAAAAATCACAAGGGGCTTTTCAGAACATACATGGAGGTAGTCCTCCTAGAGGCAGAGGGGGATACTCTAATGGAAGATACCACCCTTGTGGCAGAGGAGCCCACAAAATAAAGGGTCTAGAGATAGTCTTCTGAGAGGAGGCCTGATTGCCCTACTCTGGAGGTAATTAGGGGTCAATTGTCCCTGCACTAATGAGCCTGGCTATAAATAATGTCCATTACATGGGTGCAGAGGATAATTTATACCCTTTTCCCTTTCTCCTCCCCAAAACAAAAATGCAAGTATTTATTTAATTATTTATGTATTGACATTTGTTTACCGAGAGAGCCCACACTGGGCCAGGCTAGCCCATTTTCAGTGTAGGCCCGGGGAGAAAAGCTCCAGAGAACAAACATAGAGTACAAAACAAAACCAGCACCAGGGAACATACAAAACATACAAACCATAATAAAATTAAACACATTTTACATCAAAAGTAGCTTAAAAAATAGTGATTAAAATTGCAGAAGTTACAAAAATAGCCCAGATGTTCCACCTAGTCAGAAGGATCAGTCAGCCATTCAAGTTCAAAGGCTGCTACAAAAAAGTCATCCAAGAGGTCCCCCCAGACCAGAGAGAATCCAGAACTTGAAACAAACAAAAAAAATGACGGGACTGGAGACTCTTTTTTGGATCTCAGCAAATTAAGCAAATCAGTTTGATGCAGCAAGTTCCTGATGGTTACGACTCAGTCCATTCTTCCATTCTTGAAAAAGGCTGACTGGATGTGCTCTGTAGACCTTCAGGATGCGTACTACCACATAAAGATGGACAGACAGTCCAGAAGGCACCTACACTTCCAGCTGGGAGCCAGAATTATAAGTTCAGAGCACTGCCTCTGGTCTCAGTACAGCCCTCAGAGTGTTCACGATATTTGGATGACCGGCTCATATCTGCCCCAACCAGTCATGAACTACTACGAGCAAGAGACAGTGTTATCCAAACATGTTAAAATCTGGGAATAACTATAAATTACGAGAAAAAATTTCTAGATCCAACTCGATGTTTAAAATTCATTGGGGCAAATCTCAACACAAGCAAGACAAATAGCTTCCCTTCCACCTTCAAGAGTAGAAACTATCAGATCACAGGTCAGAAAGATTATCAGCAATACAGAGGTCTCTGCATGTCTCGAGGTTTCCCATGAGAATGTTGCAGTGGCTTCTTGCACTTCTCCGCCAACCAGTGTCGGCCTATATAAGAGTCACCAACATTTGCAAGAGAGATCTAATCATGGTGGATTCAATCCAATTAGATTCAAGAAGGCCGTCCATTTACCCCCCCCGGCCGTTGGCCACAGTGACCATGGATGCTTCCCAGCTGGGGGGGGCATTTTCTGGGGCATACGGTCCAAGGCGCTTGGTCCCCCAAAGAGGCCAACTTGCATATCAATGTCCTATAGATGAGAGCAGTGCTAGTAGCATTGCAGGCCTTCCAGGATGCTCTCCCCTTGGGGAGAGTTGCAGTTCAAACAGACAACACGTCTGCAGTCCCGCACATCCACAAATAAGGAGGAACCAAATCTTATCCTTTGTATCGATAAGCACTGAGAGTGTGGCAATGGGTGATCTCATACAACCATTTTCTGACTGCAATGCACAGTCGTGGGAAGTCCAGTGTGATAGCAGACAAATTGAGCAGATGCATCCTTATGCCTCACAAGTGTACCTCAGCCAGATAGTGGTGGAAAGGATATTCAAGGATGTTCAAAACATTGAACACCCGGAACTGCAAAACCTAACCCCAGGAAGTGAACCATTTGCTCTTTCCTTACTGTAGTGCAATCTTAGACTAAGAATATTTAGTTAGATGGGGTGTGGGGGCACAGCCCCCCACTTTGGTGGGTCTGTCTTGCTGCGTTTTTTTTTTTTGTCTTGGTGGCCAAGTGGTTCACTTCCCAGGGTTAGGTTTTGCAGTTCCTGGTGTTCGATGTTTTGAGGATTCGGCGATGCTGTCTCAATAATATGGGTTTCAACTATGTGGCGTTTCGATACTTTGAAGTAGACCCATACATACATACGTTTCTATATTTCTTTATATATCTAGCAGCAAACAAGATCTAAAGTAACTGGAATAGTGCATTATGGGTAAGAGAAGAGCTCAAGAGCTTTTTTGGTTACCATGAGCTATTGCAATGGCTGATACAGATGGAACATTACGGTGAGTACATAACTTTTTTTGTGTTGTACTGGTCCCTTTCTGGAACTTAGTGGGGTTAGTTTTTACTGGGGGATTCTCTGATGGCCTCTTTATATCTAGTGATTTTGACTTCTGCCCAAACACTGATTACTGCACTGATGACCATATCTGAACTATTGATGAAGCAGGATTTACTATTAACCAGTGTGTTCCATATCTTTAGATAAATTTCCCCAAGAGTGGGTAAAACCCACTTCATCTACAGCCTTAGCAGTGATTATTAATATTGTATTATGGAGTCATTATCTATATATATATATATATATATATATATATATATATATGTTTCTCTTCATTATGTCCATGTTTAGTAAATCTCTTTCTAGCTTGATGGTGTTTCTGCACATATCAAAAAGCAAAGACACTTGTATAGTGAGCGTGCGCATGTTTATTAATATATGCAGTGAAGGGATGTATTTGTACTTTGTGTCACTGATACTGTGGCAATAAGTGGTGGTGGTGGGAATTTTTAACCCTGGAGGCATTTTACGTTGAAAACATGGACTGTTTTCATTCAAGACTAGAGGCTTTATTTATCTTGAATTTACTTGCATAAATTTGCAGATGATTTACAGTAGGCAAATGTTTCTAGCTGGCTACATACTGGAACTTTAATTTCTTTGGTATTATAGTTTGCTACTTCTGAAACAACTGTATTCATGTAGCTGAATTATCCTGTGTTAAGGCAGGTTTTAGATGTGGTGCAGCTGGGACAGCGTTAAGAGCATCTGGAAAGTGCTGCCTTCCACTATGAGAAGCATCAGATGCACCCTGATAAGCTTCACACTATATGTCGAGAGAGCAGTGTTATGACCACTAGCATCCCAGGATTCTACAGACTACTTGTCAGCTCAGTGTCTTGCAGTAGTGTCTTCCAGCATTAGCTAAATCTTGACTTGTGCTGTGTTACATTTGCACACAGCAATTTGTAGAAGTTAATATCTTTTTAATTGCTGACCTTTCTTACTTCTGTGGTACTTCACTGTCATCAGCCAGAATAGTCTAGCACTCCAAAGTCAAAATTATTGAACATCCTTAAAATAAGTCCTCAGTGTCATACTAGTTGTGATAGTTGTAGCCAGAAGCAAATTCACTTAAAAGGCAAACTTGTACAAAATAGAACTTATTTTAGTCCCATAGAAAGCAAGTTATCTTTCTCTCTCTCTTGTATTGCTCATACACATATTTCTCCGATGTTCATTCAGTCCTGTTCAAGTCCTCAGTGCACCTTAGAGAACAGTTCTTTCAAGGTTTGTTCAGTGCTCCTCATTTTGTTCAGAGTTTTAAAGCACACACCAAATGACTTTATCTGTTGCATAGTTCTTAGAAGAAAGAGCCACATGACATTCTGTTATCCAGAGGAGTGTCCTGGAATTAATCATTAGTAAGTGTTTAGCTACCTTAGAATCCTTTGACTTGTACCCATGTTTGATACAGTATGCTCCCTTAACTCTCACTTCCTGCTAGATCAGAAGCTCAAGTCTGTACTGAAGGCTATTGTTACATAAAACATTTCAGTCCATCTTACGATTTCATGTCATGCATAGTTAAATATTTTTGATCTTTTATTTGTGATCTTTATTTATTTTTTTTTACTTTTGATGCATTGAGAACTAGTATAGATATATGAACTTTATCAAGCACTACAAGCTGGACCCCATGTCCAGATCCAGAGCCATCCACTGGTTCCATCATGCTGAGACGCATACTGAGAAGAGAACTCTTGACCAACATCAAAGACTGAAACAGTACTAATTTCATGAACACCAATCATACCATGACTTGAGTGCTGTTCATTCCATTGTGATATTAGAAAAACAAAACACTTGGAGAAATTAAAAATGAGAGGTGCCTTGCCAATGAAACCACCCAGAAATTCTGGTAACAGGGGACTCTGTCCTGTCTGTAAAAACGGATGGAGAGGACAACATAGGATAAGAAAGTTATGTACTTACCATAATGCTAGATCCTTGTTACCAGTCTCTGCCTATCACAGCATCCCACCTCCCACCTCCCCTTTTCTTGTTCTGCATTGTCATGATGTCGTCCTTCGGATAAGTAGTTAAAATGAGGTCATATCTGCCTGAGTTGGTGGTAGCTGAGGTGGATGTAAAAGATCCCACGGCACGTATCAAAAAGAGTAGAGGTTTCCTGACGCCCTGTCCAAATTTCATTGAGTAGTATAAAAACAACCTTTGGGCTCCCTTGAAAAGAGTCTACTAGCCTAGTGGGACTAACCTGGTCAACAAATTATAAATGAATGATAAATTATTGGGTTGTTTTTTTCCTGGAGATTCTTAACTGATTATTAACTGACCATCTTTATCACAGGCATGACAGCATTACTGTTTCTCCATGTATACTGCAATATAGTGTGAAGCCTAAACTCCACATGCTGACATAGGCAAGGTTCTACTGTAATTCCTTGCTGGGTACTTAGCATTATCTTGGCTGTAGTCACTTAACATTCCTTTTATGTGGGAGAAATCCTCCCTTCTCCCATAGCAGAGTTTTCCTTGCATACGGACAGTTATACATTCTTTCTAGTATGGTACTTTCCTCCCTTCAGAGAAGGGACCAGGGTAGCATCACAGAAATGGGGGTGCAGGCTTGCTTTTTTTCTCATTGATTGGGTTGAGAACAGTAGTTTTGTGTTGAGTTCATATGGCCCGCCTTCACATGCAGGATGTAGTTTGGACATTTCATTGCTGTAGACTGTTCATTTCCTTTTGGAGCTGCTGTTTGTTTTAAATTTATGTATTTCACTTCACTTTTAACCAGGTAGGTGGGCTGGTCTGATGACTCTCTTCAAATTCTACCTGGGTTCAAGTTGAGCATGTCACAAGATACAGCAGTGTAAGGAGCAAAAATGCAGTTTACATTACAAGGTATTAGAAGCGATAACAGTGTAAGCAATAACTTGCAGGAAAATGCATGGTAGAAAACATATGTGCCGTATTTACAGCAATTATTAGAATTTCAAGTAAACAAATGTTTTTCAGTAATGTAAGGACTTCACTAGATATATGTAGCCATTTTAATTGTCCAGTAGTGTGAAGGCATGTACAAATAACCTCTTCTTGATCTTTCAGTTTTATCTTGAGTCCATGTCATGTTTTATGGGATCTTCATATTTTTGTAAGATGATTCCATGTTGTCAGGCAAGTTTAATAAATGCTGTCAAACCTGTTGCTGTGACAAAATGTGGTCTAACTAAAATAATGCTATCACATGGACTCCCTTGAGAGAGTAGAGTGGGTCTATCATAGAGAGAGAGAGGTCTTTATGGGTGCTCCCTAAGTATTATACTTTTGAATATTAGTGTGATGAGTATCATTTTTGCTCTGCCATGAACTGGAAGCCATTGGAAACCATTTTAGTAGGTCTTAGTGATGGGTGTGGATATCTACTGGTATTACAAACCTTGTGATCTGATGTTGTCCCTTTTCATTCTCCCTCACAAATGGGATCAGATCCGATCCACTGATCCAACTCAGCCACATACAGAAGACTTTGGATCCAATTCTCGAGCTCCTCCTTCAACCCATAATGCTCTGTTCTCTCCCCAAATCCTCAGATCTTGTTTGCAGCCATCGTGGAGAGGCAGAGGTTCCATTTGTCAAGTGCTGTAAAAAGTATTTTCTTTATTGTAACTCGTTTCCTTCTAAAACGTCTACCCCTTTCTCTTAGAAATTGTAGCTGTTACTGTCCGTTTTCTCCCTCTGCAGTTTTCACTGGCATTAAGGTCTCCTTTTCTCTTTTTTTCTGCTTCTTAACGTTTTCTCATAGTATTGGTACCATTGTTGTTGCATCTCTTTTTCCCGTTCTTACCCTTTTTAGGTATTCTTTTTCCTCTCCCGGCCTTTTGCTTAAAAAAAAAAAAAAAAAAAAAAAAAAACACTGTTATTTAATAATGCTCTGCTTATTGGTAAATTCTTTTTGTAGGTTACGCTGCTTTTTCTCTCTTCACTGATACGTCACAGAAACCTAATAGCTTCAAAAAGTGAGCTTCATGTCAGCAAAGGATCCCAAACTCGGATGTACACAAGAAGTGCTTGTCTTGCTTGGGAGCTGACCATATTGATTCTTTTTGTACCATTTGCACCACCTTTAATCCAAGGGCTTTGTCAGACAGGTGCAATAAATTAATATTAAAAGGCTTGCTACCTGCTTCTTCTGGGGCTCAAACCCCCTCCAAACAACTTAAACGAGTTTCCTTGGACTCAATAAAGAGATCTCCTCAGAAACCCCTAAAGGATTCTTTAGAGCCACTAGAAAAGATTAGGACAATTTTGGATCTGACCTCTTCAGATCAGAAACATCTAGAGCTGCCTTTGGATCTTTAGTCTTCACTGGATTCAAAAGGGTTGGCACCTGTTGTCATTTTCCATTTATCTTCTACTACTATTTTGGATCCTAACTCATTGGATCCAACAACCAGTTCAACACACAAAAGTTGTACTCCAGAGTACGCTCTGAAGCTTGTTTCTCTTTCCCTACCCACTCAACTTTTCCAGATTCTGAGGAAACACTGTAGACCCTCATCTACAGCATTTTCCAGGTCTTCAAGGAGGTTGACTGAATCAGATGTGGATAAGATGATGCTGACATTTCTCAGGGCTCAGATCTCGATGGGGGTCCTGCCAGCTCCGTTGCCTCATGGATCCATGAGTGCACCAGCTAAGTCCATTCTCTCTTCTTCTCCCATCAGACTAGTGATTTCAGAGTCCCAGGATGTGAGATCCTGGAGAGGTTTGGCATCGGATCCAAGAAAAGTGCTTCTACTCCAATGGTGTCCCCTGACTGGTTCTGTTCCGATTCTCTTGGATCAGAGAGGGTCTCTGATTCAAGAGGTAGACACCAGGTCCAAGGGGTTGGGTTTGGCCTTGACTTTGTCAGGTCCATCTCTTCTTCTTGGCCAACTTGGATCCCATTCTCTCCATGAGTCTCAGATCTGGGGGCAGCCCTGACCTTCCTTTCTCAGAGGCTTCAGCTCTGAGGAGGGGGGATAGGTTTTCCCTGGTCCTTCAGCATTCAAGGTGGTAGAAAGGGCTTTCTCTCTGCACAGAGAACTGTCCTCTCTTATCCCGGATCCCACCCATTTCCCATCTTTGGTTCTGAGCTCTGAATCCATCAGACATGTTCCATAGGGACAAGCCAGTTCCGGGAATTCTCCAGACAGTCCCCCTAGAGGAGTTTCCCCTCTGTTCTGATACCTCTCCTGAATACCCTACTGAGGAGGATCCTCAGTAGAGGGTTGTGTAAGAGGAGGCACATAGACTTCTCCAGGAAGTCTCTCACAGAAGCCACCAATTTTGATGAGGGAGAAGGATCCTTCAGATCACCACCCAATGACATCTCCTTTGGAGATATCCTCAAAATCCTCAAACAGAAGGGTGGTTTCTCTTCCCAATCTCCTTCTCCTGAAGAATAAATGTTTCTGGAAGCTTTCAGTTGGACCATCTACATCCTGGGTGACCCCCACCCCACCCTGTTGGATGAACTGATTGACGTGGTTTCCTACCAGGCTTGGAAGGAACTGAACACTGCCGAACCTATCCCCAAACGCATGGACAAATTTCTGGTCCCTCTTGCTGAGAGACCCCACTGGAGCAAGGGAATCCTGGTTGATGCTATAGTGGTGGTGACAGCCACCAAGAAGGAGCTAGCTGAGCAAAGATCCTCTGTCCATCCACCGAACAGGGAGTCAAGAGCAATGGACAGATTTGGGAAGTGAGTTTACACCTCAGTTACATTTGTGCTGAGGTAGTTAAACTACTTTGCACACTTCACTCGACTACAGAGAGATTTGATGAAGGAACTATCAAATACTCCCTTGGAGTCCATGTCTGCAGAGGATCTTAAAAAGAATTCCTCACAACTGGCCCCTCTACTGCCCATTTCTAATGCATTGATAAGGCTGAAATCCCTTGCAGGGAAGGGTGCCTCATGAACAGTCATTTCAGACATAGTCTTTAGGAGCCTTGATTGGATGTGGCTATGTGATTTTGCGGAGCCCTTCAGGATGTCCTTTGTCAATGCCCCTTTTGATAGCTTTTTCCTTGTTTGGGCTGTTGGTTAAAGACATACTTACCCGCACAAACAAATAGGAAAGACTCTGTGCCATAGGGATCAAGTTTTCTACCCCTCAGTGGTCCTTCTGTAGAAACTAACAAGGTGGTAAGATGATGTGGTTTTGAAAATCTCCAGGATCTTTCCAGGATTCATGTGGTGATAGTTGCTCCAGAGGCAGAGAAGGAAATTTGAATGGAAGACATCTCCCTAGAGGCAGAGGGGCTCTGCAGAACCATAGCTTCAGGGATTCCATTTTAGACAGGCTCTGTCAACTTTCCTGAAGCATTCGCTGGCTGTCCACCTCTGGAGGCAGTCGGTCATTTCTTTTTACAGCTAGACGCCTGAACAGGTATCACAAAAAATTCATAGGTGCTAAGAATCATAACCATAGGTTACTACACACCATTTTCCCTTCCTCCTCCTGTTCAGAAGAGTAAACTTCTTGACGTTCCACCCAGTCAGACAAGATGCAGCACAAGAAATACAAAAAAATGTCTCAAAAGTCATCCAGGAGGTCACACACGACCAGACTGGATTCAGAACTTGCTCCTGCTTCTTTTTAATGCCAAAGAAAACAGGGGAGCTATGACCCATTTTAGATCTAAGCAACTTGAACCAGTATGTAAAGAATGGTTACTGTTCAGTCCATCCTGCCTCTTCAGTGCAAGGACAATTGGATGTGCTTTATAGGTCTCCAGGATGCATACTGTTACATAAAAATAGACAGGCGATCCAGGAGATATTTACGCTTTTGGCTGGGAGCCAATCGTTACCAAATATCGCCCTTCAAACTCACCACAGCCCCCAGGGTGTTTACCAAATGCATGGCAGTCATGGCAGCTCACTTGAGACTCGAGGCATTCCAGGTTTTCCATATCTCAACAATTGACTCCTCATCACCCCATACAAGCATCAGCTTCTACAAGCCAGGGACTACATGCTCCAGGTTTCAAGCACCTTAGGCATCTCAATAAACCATACCAAGTCGAGCCTCCTCCCAGTACAAGCCCTGGAATTTATATATATACCACAGCCCAGGTGGCATAATTGCCTCTGCATCACATCATATCCTTCAGACATTAAGTTCAGGCTATGCTTTCTCACCAGTTTCCTCCAACAAGATTAGTACTGCAAGCTCCTGGGTCAATATCAGCTGCCATTTTTCTAGTCCCTCTAGGAAGACTCTTTATGTGAATGCTTCAGTGGACACTGGCGGTACAGTGGAGTGGTCCATACTTTACCAGCCTGTCATTTCCCATAAGACTTACCCCAGTCTATAAACATCATATTTGCTGGTGGATTCAGTCCAATGACCTGTTTCTGGGCAGACCATTTACCCTTCTGCCACCAGTTGCTACAGTGACCATGGATGCTTCCCAACTGGGGTGGGGGGGGGGGGTGCACTTTTTGAGAAAGATGATCCAAGGCACGTGGTCCCCACTGGAGACCAAGTTGCATACCAACATCCTGGAGATGAGAGCAGTCCTAACATTGCAAGCGTTTCAGGACGTTCTCCATCTAAGGACTGTTGCAATTCAGACAGACATGTAAGTAGTCTGGTACATCAACAAGCAAGGAGGAACCCAGTATTATCTTCTGTGCAGAGAGGCCATGAGAGTTTGGGAATGAGTGATCACTTCAGACCACATTCTCACTGCAACACACATTCCAGGGAGAACCAACGCACTAGCAGACAGGTTCAACAGGTCCATCCTGATGCCTAATGAATGGCCTCTAATTCAAACAGTAGTGAATATGATCTTCAGCCGCTGGGAACCAGCTGTGCTGTAATCTGTGTGCCTCACCCATCAACAACAATAAGTGCACCAAGTATTTCTAAGCTTCAGGCCCTAATAGCCAAGCCTCCTTACATTATTTTTCATAAGGACAGGGTGTCTCTACTGACTAATCCTTTCTTTCTTCCTAAAGTGGCAACAGAGAGTAACATTACCAGCCTGTTATGAATGGGGAGATTAGGTAAAAAACTTGATTTGATGAATTGGGGAGAGAATAGAGCATTATGGGTAGAGGGAAGAGCCCGAGAATTGGATCCAAAGTCTTCTGTATCCGGCCAAGTCAGATCCAAGGATCGGATGCGATCCAATTTGTGAGGAAGAATGAAATTGGACAACACAGATGCCAAGTTATGGTAAGTACAGAACTCCTAATTTTGGTACCTCCAGTTTATCAGTATTTGAAGCAGAGTGGGGAGGTAGAAAGGGAAGAGCATATATGCTCTTGGGGATATGGACATTTCTTGCTGGAGAGATCCTTGCTGAATCTGATATTATTGGCAAGATTCAGTCCCAAATCTGGAAGTGGACTTCTAGGTTACTTTCCCCTCTCCATGATATTCCCTCACATTAGACATATTTCTGGGAAGGTGGGGAGCCCACTTTGTATCTGTCCTGGTCAAGGGCCACTGAAATTATCTATGAAGGATCACTGTATTGTCTTTCACAAATAAAAAAAAAATGAGTTCCTAGTCTTGTAAACTCTGGGAATAATCCCAAAGGTTGAATTGTTCTCAGTAAGACTGAATAGTCAAGCAGTAGTATGGAATCTGAAGAAAAAGCATGCTGAAATGGGGTGCAGTCTTGGAGAGAAGGGCATCCTTGTACACCTTGGTGGAAATAATTTGTTCCAGGAGAGACACTGAAATACATCTGAAGCCCTTTCCTGGAGATTTGCTTTGAGGTTATGCTGTCTAGTTAATGTGAATCATTCTGGTATTGACCTGTTTGTTGCCTGGAAGACTAGAACCCATACATATGTTCTTGTTGTTATAGACTGTAGACAGCTTCATTAGAGTGGAATGGAACATGCATATATGTGTTCTCCCAATTCCCTCTTATCCTTTCCTATCAAAGTTTTATGTAGAAAGGCTGATTGTATTGTCATCAACATGTTGTAGCCCAGAAAAGCCTCGTACTAGATTCTATGAATTTGGTCTTTCCAGAAGTGGTTGTGTTATAAGCTTAGTGAACTCCGTGAAATGCCAGGTGCTGTTGCAGGAGCTCCTGTGAAATTGCTGTTAACACCCTGTAGGTGTGTCAGGAGGTCTTGGAAGCTGATAAGAATTGTTCCCTTTAGAAATCATACAAGTCCAAGTGGACAAAAGTTGTTTATGCAGGATATATCCTATACATCATCCTTCTGGCAGTCTTCAAGCTGGCATCTTTTTTATTTATATCTTAATTATGCCACTACAGTGGTACTTATGTCTGCACTCTCTTGAGTATCTTGATTTGCTGAAACACAATATTTCGTCTCATTCTTTAAACAGCTGTTGAAGGCAGTCTTTCTTCTGCTTGCACTGAAGAATCTTTCTCTTCTTTAGAACATGGTCGTTGCCACTGAGGTGATGTTGTGTTCAGCCTTTGAATTGGCTGGCTCAGCAGACATGAAGTTCATATTCTGGAAAGTGCTTTTTCTAGTGGCCATTCATGATCTCTGCATAGTGGACTTCCATATTCTATATTTGTGTAAGTCAAGGACTCTGCCTAATTTTTAATAAGAACCAGGTGTCTCTGAATGACACTGTTTCCTCACTAAAATGGTTAACAAGCAGTTTGTCACCCCATCCTGTTTATCTAATCATTATTTGTGCATTTGTAGAAAATTGGATGAGGGTGACACATTCTCCATACAATGAATGTGCTCTTTACATGGCTGGCAGTCCATTTGGATAAGGTCTGATGGGCAACTACAAAGCAGTTCCTTGCTGGATAAACATAAACAAACTGCTTGGCTTTCCTCTACTCTCAGACCCTCCATATGCAGAATGATAAATGTCTAATCAGTGCAGTGATAGGGCTTTCAATTTGGGGGTTCTCCTGTAGTAGTTACTTTAGGAATGTTCCTGTAGCTACATCTGTGCTGTAGCAATTTGGTAACAGATACTTAGGTTTACTAAGCATTATAGTGTAGACCTGTGTTGCAGGAGGATAACTTTCTTTTGGTAGGACTGTCTTGCAGAACATTCTGCACTCAATCCTACATTCTGTTTTTCAGGCTCCTTCCAGCCTCTGGGAATTTTAAGTGCAGTGCTTTAGAGTTTACCAAAGTGTTTCATCCACTGCAAAATGCTTCTTAAAGTAAGAATTTACATTTGTGTGTGAGCATTTCACACTACCAGTTAATCTTCAGATGAGCCCTCTATAGTGGGCACATTATTTATGGCCTCTGTCCTCCTTGTAAGGGCTATTTCATATGCAGTGTTCTGACAGCAGGACCTCTTGTAAGTAAATTTACAAAACTAGGAATATAGATGTATTTTCCTGCAAGTGTAATGTTATGCTCTGGTGGATATTAATAACTGAACATAACATGGGTCTTGCACAACCCCTAAACCCTAGCACAAGGATTACTATAAATGGCTCATAGTAAGAGTGCATGCCTCAAGCGTGAGGCAAGAAAATTTAAAGGGGAAAAAAGACGAGAGAAGAAAATCTGTTCCCAAGTGTCCCCCTACCACAGAGACTTCTCAAAGACTTGTGACATTGTATATTCTCTCATACTTGTTTATATGAGGTACGTGAAATGAATTTTCAAGTCTTGTCATTTGCATCCAACAAATCTAATGTGTAACATCTGAAACAACTTCCATTGCACAATGTTTTTTGTGATCCCAGCTCTTGCCTTTTTGTCTTCGTTGTTTTCTGTTCTCAGATGTCATGAATTTGAAAGGGACATTTCAGTTCTTTTATAATAGTTCATTTAAATTCTGTACATAAGTAAATGTGAAAAAAGTTGAGAAAATTAACTACTATATTTTGTCTTCCTACTGCAGTTTGGTGTCATCAGATGTAGCATTTTACATTGGAAATACCCAAGGCCTGAAAGGGCTTGAAACTCTGGATTTAAACATGGCAGAAATCTGGGAGCAGAAGAGGTGATAAACAACGTGAAAGGTTAACAATGTACTGCTTTCTGCACTGCAGGTCATCATGTTTTCGATGTCCTTAATATCCAGAAACAATTCTGAGACACAGTTTATAACTAGTTGAAATTATTTATGGAGGTAGAATCCACTGTGACCTGCTGAGAATATCTCAACATCCCTATGGTTGATTCAGGTAGTCAGCTATCAACAATATTCTTCATGCTTTTGGAACAGACTCAGGCTTCTTTGTAGAAAATCCAAAAGGGGATATAGCTGTAACACAGCTGTTTTTGATTGGAACTCTTTTCTCTCTTTCTTAAAAAGATGTTTTGCATCTGACTGGCAGTTAATTATTTGCTATGAATAAATGCAGCAGTATTCCTTTTTAATTACTAGATTGGCACAGTTTTGAATCAGAGTCATCCGAATGCACTGTCTACATAATTCCTTTGCCTTCTGTCGAAGAAAATACACCGATAATCTAATTGTTTTTGTAGCTATTTCTATGAACTAATGGGACTATTGACTATCTGTGCAATGTACTTCATGTACTGTATAGATGTTATGTAGCCCTTGGGGAGAATGTTTCAGAACCCTTTTAAATACTGTATTTATCATATTGTATATAAAATGTTTAAAAGTTCTATCTGGTATATTTTGTATAATTCTTAAGACTGTACATTTTTTTGCAGATAAATGTCTTTACCAAGTATGGTATTATTCTTATTTTTTTGTGTTGCTTTTGTAAATGAACATTTGTTTTAAATTGAAGAAGTTTTACTATGTATGTACATTTTTGGCTTGTTACCATCTGGCTTCCCATGTTCTGTCTTCACTTTCCATCACTGGTATGTTGTTTAAGTTTTATTTTTTTATCTTTAGAGTTTCATAGCGCTGTTACAAATACAGACACACTATTCAGGATGAATACTTATAGTCTGATCATTACTTAATGTCTGTGTTTGTACCATCAAGTATGTGGAGCATCAACTGTAATGCTTCAGATATTGAGGGAAAAGTGCCTGTGTTGACATTATACTGTTTACTGCAGACAGTGGCTTGAGTTATCCCGAGTGCCTAATACAGTTTATTAATTCTATCCTAAAATGACAAGTAGTTCAGAAGCGTGCCGTTTTACTTGAATTATATCTGACACTTTGTCTGAAAGCTGTGACTTAATGAACCAATAGAATAAGTTGTAATTTTAACATCTTTGTAGCATTCTTCTTAAAATTGTCACCTAGACTTCCATTTGTAGCAGTGTTTTTAAATTGGCATCTACCTTCCACCACAATGTTATCCATTAATAATTGTTAAATGTTTCAGTAGCAAATAGAATGTATAGTAAATTGTACATTAAACCACAAGAGACCTGGTAAATTATTAAAATACAAATTATTTACTTCTAGGAATGCATATGTACTGCTGTGGATTAATTAAGAGTTTACGATTTGCCTAACTGACGATGTTTGTTTAATGAGTGTATTTATAATGCATCTTGACATAATGGCATTTTTTTTTTGTTTATTATTAAGTAGATGATTTAAGCTGAAGTGCAGAAAGAAAAGCTGTTACCCATGCCTCTCGACTGTCCAGATTTTTGCAGAATGTCCAGATTTTTTGTTCATATTTTTGGTCTTTTTTTTCATAAAAGTATGGTTTTCTGACAAACCATTTGCAAATCATTGAGGAGTGAAGTTAGAAAATAATCACACATGCATTTGAGTTTCAAACTTCATATCTTTCATAAAATTCATACTAATGTAAAACCTGTTATTATAGCACCTTTCTCAGTTTGTAAGAGCAGTATTTAAAAATTGTTCCTATTTTGGGGCCCCAATTATTTATGGCTTTGTCCAGATTTCTTGCTCTTAAGAGGTTGAGAGGTATGCTGTCAGCAAATGGTAACAGTTTTTTATTATTGAATAATATCAATTGTATAGATTCATTAGTGAGATGTCTATCTAATGAGCAAATTTTGCTACTGGAGGACCTGTGTTTGGCTGGTAACATGAAAGTGTACATTTCCCTTAACTAATTAAGGACTACATTTATATGGCTGACTCTCCAGATGTGATTTCGGAAGAATAAGGAAGGTGAGGAGTCATCACTAAATGTAGATACTGCATGTGGATCTGTAGGGCCAAATTTCAGTATGTGCACATTATATATTGCACAGATGTTCTTCGTGTTTCACTGTTGCAGTCATCACATTTGGGTTATCTGCTTGCAGTAGCCCTCACAGTGAATACATTCGAACCTCTACATTTATGGTAAGTGTACACAACTGTACTTTCTGAATTCACAAGTTCTGCAGGAAGGTTAGGAGTCAGCACTATACTCAAAAATCTCATTGCAAATCTGCAGGGCCAGAATGCAGCATACGAACACCTGATGTTGCAGAGTAGGGAAGTCTTGCACTCTGCAGCATGCAGTGCAAGATCAGTGTAAGACATCAATGTATTGCTGTGTTCTTTTGCCTAAAGGTAGTGCCTCCTGTGCTCATCCTACTGGTTTTCAAGAAGAGATGACATTTTCAGGATTTTTTGGTACAATTATGGTGGAGTATCTCCATTGACTTGTCTGTCATTGTTAATAAACCTAATTCTTATGCCACCATTCATAACCCATTGTGTACTCAGTTATTTAGTTCTCCTGTTATAAGCTAATGATTGACTTTTAGGAATGATGCGCTGAATCCAAATCCAAATTCATTTACAAATGCTAAAGTAGAAAAAGGTTGTAGAGGACTTAAACCAGGTAATCCTTTTAAAGAAAGAATTTTAAACCATATAAGTGATATCCTGCTTGAGAACATAACAAATGCACTTATGAAACTTGTTTCTATGAATCCAGGGCATACTTTTTCATTTTTGGTTTTACAGCTGGTAAAGAAGACTGAGAGAGGAGGTAGCATTGTTCATAGCACTGAACTGGCAGAGGTGAAGTGGATTGTGAGGCTACAAGTGGATAAGACTCCTGGGCTTATGGGACTGTACCTTTAAGACCTGCATTACTTTCACATCAGCTGTTTCATTGAAACATTCCTTGTATTTTTAGATTGGATAGTTTTTATTGAATGGAATGTGTGTTTCTCTTTAAAGTGCTGCTTCCTAGTTTGTAACTTTTAGATCAGAAGAAGAGCTTAATGCTTGAAAGCGCTTATCTGTTTTATCTTATTTATTAAACATTTTGTATGTTTTTTAAACTGGATTTGGCCATGTTAGTTAGACTGCTCTTTTTTCTTGGTTTTGTGCTTTTTGTTCAGAACCGATTTTTTATTGCAGTTTATGTATTTTTCTTAATAATAGAAACTAGATCAGGGAGTCTTCCAAGATTTGATCCATCTGTGGGTAGTTCCTCAAGTAGACTTTTTTGCTTATTCTCTGAGTAATCCTGCTGCAGGACTCTATGCAAGCAGATGTGGAAGATAGATGCCTTTTCTTTTCATTGGACAAGAATGCTCCTTTATGCTTTTCCCACCCTTTCCACTGATAACCAGTGTACTTCTGAAGATTCTGAAGGAATCCCTGAAGATCACTGTGATGACTTCCTTCTGGTGCAGGCAACAGTTGTTCTCCCTTTTTTTGGAATTGGCCAGCGGCATTTACCACAAGCTTCCTTACAGATTGGATCTACTCACACAAGAACAGGGGGTGTTTGATACATTCCAACCTCAAATAATTTCAACTGACTGACTGGATGACAGGATCTTAATACCTAACTATTCCAAAACTGAAGAAAAACAAACTGTCAAAAAACAAACCAAAAGGTTCCGAACCAGCAGGTGTAAAACTCCAAAGGTTTATTAGAAAATGTAAAAGTAAAGCGCTTTTCGTCTCCCTTAGTAGGAAGACTTCTTCAGTCTGAAGAAGTCTTCCTACTAAGGGAGATGAAAAGTGCTTTACTTTTACATTTTCTAATAAACCTTTGGAGTTTTACACCTGCTGGTTCGGAACCTTTTGGTTTGTTTTTTGACAGGATCTTAATACCTTTTAGATACCTGTGTACTGAGGACTAGCAGCAGGTAGTAATGGAGGCAAGAAAGCCTGCTACTAGAAAATCATATGCAAGCAAATGGAAAAGGTTTTCTAGTTGGTGCCAGTAATGTAATCACCACTCATTCAGAGCTAGTGTTTCTCTATTTTTAAAATAATTGTGAGAGTTACTTTCCTACGGCCTGACTTAATCCTCTGTCAAGGTTCATTGGTCCGCTATTCAGCATGTCTGCCCATGGATTCCCCCTCTTTCAAGGCATTTTCATATCAAAATGTTTTTGAAAAGGTATTGCATAAGAGACCTCCAAGAAAACCAGTGACTGCTCCTTGGGATCTTAATTTTGTGTTAGAGAAGCCAACACTTGCTCCATTTGAACAAATTCATGTAGCTTGACTTTAGGTTCTTAACATGGATGGATAACAGTTTTATTGATTGCTTTGACCTCTGCAAGAAGAGTATCTTGAGTTGCAAGGTCTTATGCGATATCAACCTTATCTCATTTTTGACTGAGACAGGGTTTCTTTGAAAACTTGTAATTGATATCCAAGTTTACTTTAAAACAAACTATTGATCTCCCTGTGTTCTTCCGTGATCCCAAAAATGGGAAAGAGAGAATACTTCATACCTCAGATGTCCACAGACAGCTCAGGTACTGTCTTTAAAGAAAACAATCTTTCAAAATTTCCAATCAGTTCTTTTCTTGTGAGGGTAAGAAAAAAAAAGGACAACCTGTGTCAAAGCAAACTGTTTCCAAGTGGTTGTCTCAGGCTATTATATTTGTTGCTCCCCCCCCATAACAAATGTATTCCAGGCAGAGTCAAGGCACATTTTATTAGGCCTTTGGCTTCATCTATGGCTTCTTAGAAATGGTTGGACTCCAAGTATTCTAGAAGCATCGACTTGGTCCTGTGCTCATACTTTTACAAAGCAGTACAAGCTAGATTCCTTATCCAGATCTAAGTCAGGCTTTGCTAGAGCCCTTCTCCAAGCGGTTGTGTCCCCATCCTTTTCCACCTCCCAGCGCTAAGATATAATCTGCCCATAGAGATTAGGCCACTGCAACAGTTGTCAATATGATAAACATAGTACAGATATGTAAGGTGAACTTACCATAGCAGTAGATGTTAGAATAATTACTGTTGCAAAAGCTGCCTCCTCCACCCACCTTTGTTTTTTGGGTGCATTTTTTTGTACCAGGGTGTAGACATTTGTTATTAGTTATTCATAGTAATGTCATTTCAGGCCTGATCCTCCCTCTATCCATTGGCATGAAAGCTCTGATGGGCTTGGTGCCTAAACCTGTCTTTTAGTCAGCACAGCTTGAGTTGACTAATAGTTTGAGTACATAGAAGGTGCCTTGAAGTTTTGGAAGCTGGTCCACTGGTTGTATTCCATGCAGGATATAACCCATCTGTATTTTATCTTCACCTAACCTATTCATCAAGCATATATAAACTGAATATTAAATTAAGATCAGGAAGAATCACTGTAACAGTAAATTATGTTCAGTTTATCCACCTTATTTATTTTGTTCAAGACTCTGAGAGGTGTGAGATGCAAGCTTTTCATCAAAAGGGAAGAAAAAAGTTTTTTGTTTAAATTTTGCTTAAATATTTTAAGTTGTGCTTAAAGTGACCTGTGTGGTGATATTTTTTTGTACTAATCTCCTTTTTATCCATTTATTTGTTAACATTTTTAGTATGTTCACACAGGCTTAGTATTGCAGCTTCTTTTATAATTGTGTGAAGATTGTGCATTACTGCAAGAGTTTAACATAATTTATACATATATTATACTGCAATTCATTTTCCATAAGCAGGATTACATGTAGAAGGTAGCTTTTTGTATTTTGAACCCAATCTAGACAATCTTGTAGCTTCTTTAATAATAGTGACAGGACTGTGATTTCCTGCCAGATTTTGAGCCTCATTTAGTACAGCATTACAGGTAAATTTCTACATAGGCCAGAGCCTTAATCTGTGGTGGGGTCACAGTTATTGCAGTATTGTGAATTCTGCTCCAGTACTTTTTATAGCTGTGTGTATACCTGCCTAAAGTTGTATTTTAGTAACATGGTGCCTTTATCTGTGGCGAGATTGCAGTTGTGGCAGTATTGTGATTTCTACTGCAGGATTTGTGCTTCACTACTTTTTATAGCTGTATATACATGCTTAAAGTTGCATTCTAGTGCCTTTCTGTCCCCCCCCCATTCGAGTCTGACCTACTCTCATTGTCGCAGTAAGCTAAACGTTTTTGAAATTCTAACCAAAAGACTTGAGCTCCAGTTAGTATTTTTCCCAACCCTCCCATCCTTGCCTTGTGTTTTTAAAATTCTTTGTTTCTGGCTTCCACCCCTTAAAGTAATCTGACTTACTAAGTTTGTCTGCCCCATTTCATTGCTGTTGTCGGCCTATGTAATCCATCTAAGTACTTTTCCACCCATTGTTTTCCATATGTCCATAATACTAAGAGCCCACGCAGCAAACCAGTATTGCATTTGAGTAAACCTTCCTCAGTACAGATTATCTCCTGCTAATTTTCTCAGAGCTTCTAACTGCTTGGCACCCTAGCCACACTCTGAGGGTGTCCTGAGCTCTGATGTCAGTTTTCATTCATTCCTCAACAGTTGGGTTTGGAACGATTCTTGGATGTGACTCTGCCATTGCTTTAGCTTGTAGCTACTAGGAAACTCTCGATCTCCTCCCTTACCTATAATACACCATCCCCAGCATACCTCAGATCTTGTTTGCCACTTCTGCATTTGGACATGGTCGGTTTGATCTCTTTAGTTTGTGAATTTGTAGCAAAGATCAGTCTTTTTTTAGTTTTTTTTTTCCATAGCTGATATTTCTGTATATATTTAATGTCTACCATTATTACATTAGAACCTCCCTTCCCTACACTTTTTTTGTGTACTCTGACTTACCATAGTTGGTAAATTTCTTCTCCACTTCTCTTTACACTCAGTGTATTCATTAATACCATTATTGGTATTTTTCTGCTTCTCTGTTCTCCCTTTCCTTAGCTATTTATTTTTTTTTCATTGTACTATGTATTTCTCAGTGTGGCAATGTCTGAAAAGGGTCCATTTAGTTTTAAAAAGTGCCAGAAATGTGAGAACAAGTTACTGCTTTCTGACACACACGCCTTGTGTATATATTGTTTGGGCCCAGAACATTTGCAGACTGAGTGTTACATATGTAATTCTTTCAATCTGCAAGTGATCAAGGATAGAAAAAAATAAGCCTAGTTTGAAGGGGCTACTACCCTGTTCTTTTCCAGAGGCTATTTCTAGTGCTCAACCCCCCCAAACCAAAGTTTAAAGAGCCTTCTGTCAAGCCTTTGGGTCCTCAACCCCCATATCAGATCATATGACAGAACCACCAAGGAAAAAACACAAAAGACTGCCCCTATCCAGCCAGTGTTTGAGTCAAAATCATCATCTTCAGATCCTAACCTCTTGGATCCAAAGCCTTCTCCAAAGCTATGATGTTCTCCTAACATTGACTCAGTACCCTCTTGAGTACCTTCCCCACTCCTAGAATCCTGCTGGCACTCTAGGTCTCCATCAGTGGCATTTTCTACTTCTTACAGAAGTCCGAGGCTGATGTGGACAGAATGATGAGAACATTTTTCTTGGCACAGATACAGATGGGAGTTCTCTGGCTCCTATCCCTTCGGTTCAGGAAGTCTTGGTTTGCACTACACCACCAATCTTGGCTCCTCCTCTGATCTGACAATTGTTTTGGAGCCCTTGAATCAGTCTGCCAGGACCATCTGGATTGGATCCAAAGATCATAGTATCTTCAGCTTCAGTACTTTCTCTGAGTGCACCAACTCTGACAATTTTGGATCTGGGCGAGAATCAGAGCTAAGGCATCCCTGTCAGATATGAGGTGTTAAAAGACTCCAGAGCTGTTAGAGCCATCGCGGTCCCTCAGAGCCTCAGCACTGGATAGCTCAGCTGCGACCTCTGCCTGTGATGTATTACCTTCGGGGCAGGGAAAGTGCATTCAGTGGAGGTGTGGCTTCTTGGCTCTGTAGGCTTTTTCCCTAAAGCTTTCTGTTTTTGAGGTTGTGGAGACAGTGTTCTGCACTTCTGCAGGTTAGATGCCCCCCCCCCCCCGGATCTCCTCTCTGAATCCTGTAATTCTCTGTGCCTTGAACACCATCATTGTATGCCACAGGGACAGCCAACCCAAAGTCTCCAGGTTATCCAGCAGGGTATTACCATTTCTTCTGATACTTCTCCAGAGCATCCCACCGAAGAAGTCCCTAGGAAAAGGAATTGCAAGAGGAGGCACTTAGACTTCCCTCAGGAGTCCATTGGTGAAGATGCTGATTTTGATGTAGGGGAAGCATCCCTGAGATCACCACCTGAAGACGTCTAACTCGGAGACATCCTTGAGATCCTTAAGCAAAGGTGTTTTGTTTACTGACAAACCTTCCCAGGAGGAATAGGTATTCTTGGAGGTCTTTGGGTCTGGCCCATCTATCTCCTGGGTGACTCCACCTACCGACGAGCTCATTCACTTGTTCTCTAGGTGAGCATGGAAGGAACCAGACATGGTTGAGCCAATTCCCAAATGACCAGAGCAGAATTCTGCACCACCTGCAGGATGTGAGTTTTGGAGCAAGAGAGTTCTTTTAGATGCCATGGTTGTGGCAGCAGCCACCAAGAAAGAACTTGATAAGCAGAGTTGTACTGTCTGCCCCCCTAACAGGGAGTCAAGGGATTTGGACATATTTGGGTAGCATGTGTATGCTTCAGCGACCTTTGTCCTCAGATCTCTGAGCTATCTGGCACACTTTACAAGACTACAAAGGGATCTGATAAAGGAACTTTGAAGATTCCTTTCTGGGACCAGTGCTGCTGAGACTCAGGCTTCTGTAGCCTGTCAGTTTGCTACCCTTCAGTCGATTTCTAACTCATCCATGAGCCTTCTCTCTCATGTGGCTGAAGGTATCTTAAGGGTGGCGGGTTCAGGCATTTCCATTAGGAGGTATGCTTAGATGCAATTGGACTTTGCAGAGCCCTTCAAGTCTTCATTCATCAGTGCTGCTTTTGATAGAAGGTCTTTGTTCAGCCCAAAGGTGAAGGACACTCTTTCCAGGTGTGAATAGAACAGAAAGACCCTCTCTGCAGTGAGAGTATGTTTTTCGATCCCCTCAGAGGACCTTTTCAGTGAATCGGCAAGGAGGACAAAAAGTGTAGTTCAAGAAGTATGAGGGTCCTTTTCAAGATCCACATATAGATAGTTTCCCCAGAGGCAGAGGAGGGGATCTCAAATGGGAGATTCCACCCACATGACAAAGGAGGCCCACAAAACCAGAGGTCTAGAGAGTCCTCCTCTGGCAGACTCTACCAGTGCTCCTGAAAGGAGGGCCCGATTGTCCCCCTCTGGAGGCAATAACGGGCCATTTTTCCCTTCACTAGAGAGCCTGAGTAGACCTTACAAAAGAAACATGGGTGCAAAAAATTATGTCCGGAGGTTATATAATTCAATTTTCCCTACCACCACCACCTGTTTGCAAATTTCCCAATGTTCCACCCAGTTAGAGGAAAGCAACAGCACTAGAAAGAGTCATCCAAGCTGTGCCTACCAGACCAGATAGAATCTGGAACTTACTCAAGATTATTTTTAGAGCCAAAGAAAACAGGGGACTGAAGATAGATTTTTGGATGTCAGCAGTCTGAGCAAATCAGTTCAGCACACCAAGTTTCGGATGGTCAATGTTCAGTCCATTCTGCCCTTTTTTGTGGAAGGAAGACTGGATGTGCTCACTAGACCTTCATGATTTGTACTATCACATAAAAATAAACAGGCAATCCAAAAGATACCTATGCTTCAGCCTGGGGGCCAGTCCATTACCAGTTCAGAGCACTGCCCTTTGGCTTCACCACAGCCCCCAGGGTGTTCAAATGCATGGCAGTAGTAGCAGCTCACTGGAGACAGCAGGGATTCTAAGTGTGTCTGTACTTCGATGACTGACTCATTACCACCCTAACCAGGCATCTACTGATA
Organism: Protopterus annectens; assembly: GCF_019279795.1. Taxonomy (NCBI): domain Eukaryota; kingdom Metazoa; phylum Chordata; order Ceratodontiformes; family Protopteridae; genus Protopterus; species Protopterus annectens. The sequence continues at coordinate 211,953,697 of NC_056727.1, read as the reverse complement.
AGTGTATGAGACTAAGTACTGCAGATTTGCTCCCATCTAAGGATCACCATAAATTACAGCATATCTCAGACACTGAAGTTCATAGGAGTGATTTTCAGCACAGTATCGATGACAGCTTTGCTTCCTCTCTCAAGAGTACAGACCATCAGATTCCAGGTCAGAAATATAATTCAGAATTCCACAACCTCAACCAGAGTGATCCTACAAGCCTTGTGATCAATGTCAGTGGCCATAGTTCTGGTTCTCCTAGTAAGATTTCACATGAGATTTTTTTCAATCGATGTTAGTGATACAGTGGTCTATTCTTTATCAGCACATGTCTGCCCAGATAAGAATTACCCAAGCATGCAAAAGATACCTTTAATGGTGGATTTGATCAGATCAAGTATTGCAAGGCCGTCCATTCATTATCCCTCAGCCCAAGGCCATAGTGACCATGAATGCTTCCCAGATTGGGTGGGGGGCACTTCCTGGGGAAAACAGTCCAAGGCATGTGGTCTCCCAAAGAAGCCAACACATGCCTATCAATGTCCCAGAAATGAGAGCAGTGTACTTAGCATTGCAGGCCGTCCAAGACACAGAGTCCCTTTTGAGATAATTGCAATTCAGACAGACAATATGTTAGTGGTCTGGTACATCAACAAACAAGGAGGAACCAGGTCTTGCCCCCTGTGTCGAGAAGCTGTAAGAGTGTGGCAGTAGGTAATCTCATCCAACCGATTTCTGATAGTAGCAGACAAATTGAGCAGGTCCATTCGGGTTCCTATTGGGTGATCACAGACGCACTTTGTCGAATGCGTCTTGATCAAACCTAAAAGGACAAAATGGCAAAATAAAGCGGCTTGGCTACTTTCATTACTTTGCCATTTTCGGCACTGTAGTGCGATCTTGGAGTTGGTATATTTAAGTAGGGGGCACAGCCCCCCACATTGTAATGTTTTAAAGTTTGTTTTTTAATTTTGGAACAGCGATTTCTTTTTTTCCCCTTGGGAAAAAAATCACTGTTCTAAGGTTTCAACGTTGTAAGCTTTTGCTTACATGGGGTTGATCAATTATCATTTGCTTTTGTAAGCATGCGATAATATAATCTAGACCTGGCCCATTCTGCTAACTCACAAATGGTCTGTCAACATGGAAGTGGCAGAAATGATTTCTCACTGATGGGACCAGCCTTACTGTGACCTGTCTGCGTTTCCCCTAAACAAGTACAGCAGCTTCTTTGCCCTAATCTCCCCATAGGGGGAATCACCAAGAGACACTGTACTACATGATTGGCCATCCAGTCTCTGCACATACCCCCCCCCCAACTCCTTTGATCCCAAAATATCTGCAGAACGTTTTCTGGTTGAACAGCAAGTCATCCTCATTGCATCCCTGGCCTTGACAGACTTGGTTCCCCTTTCTTTGGGCTCATCTAGTCTACCCAGCTTAGATTCTGGATCCAATTCCAGACCTCCTGTCTCACCCAACAGACACAATTCACCAGGATATCTCAAACCTAAAGCTGACAGCCTTGTTTCTCCACTTTAATAGCCAGACAAGAAATGCTCTCTTCCCCTGTCCATCATATACTTCTGTCTTCTCACAAAGCTTCCACAAAAAAACTTTACAGAAGTAAATGTAAAGGATTTGTTTTTTGGGCACATCAGAAGCAAACTGACCCCATTTTCAGCTCCTTTGCGTAGTGTCCTTGAATTTCTCTATGCGTAGTGTCCATGAATTTCTGGCAACAATTTTCAATGAGGGAGCTAGCTCAACTATTAGAGTTCATCTAGGGACCATCTGTAATTTTCACATAGGAACTGAAAACTCCACTCTGGCTTCATCAAAACTTTGTAACGCCTTTTTGAAAGGTTCTCTTTTGAGGCCTCCTTATAAGGACCCATCTCCTCCATGGGACTTAAATTTGGTACTACAGACTTTAATTCATTCCCCTTTTGAACCAGCAGCAAAATGTGATCTAAAAGGTTTCTGACCTGAAAGACTATATTTGTAGTAGCCATCACCTCTGCAAAAAGGATATCGGAACTCCAAGCATCATCTTCCAATCCTCCCTACCTGATTTTTCATAGGGATTGGGTGGCATTATGAACCAATCCTTCTTTCCTTCCTAAGATGGTGTCTAAATCTAACATCAACCAATCTATTAATCTGCCAGTTTTCTTTCCCGATTTTACAAAGGTTGAATATGTTACACTTATTAAATGTTCACAGATAGTTATGTTTTTAGTTACTTAGATCAAAGGACATCAGAAAAAAAGGTCAGTTGTGTCTCCTTTGTAGATTCCAAATTGGGGAAGCCAGATGCAAAGGTAACTCTAGCAAAATGGTGTACAGATTGTATATCATTTGTCTATAACAAGCAGGGTCTGACCTTACCAAAACTTTTAAGAGCCCATTCAACCAGGTCCATGGCAACATCTACAGTATTCTTATCTAGGATATCCATTTGTGAAGCTGCTACTTGGGCTAATCCTCAAACAGTGGATATAAAAAGTGTATACACCCCTGTTAATATGCAAGGTTTTTATGAAATAAAAAAAAGAGACCACAATAAATCATTTAAAAACTTTTCCCACCTTTAATGTGACCTATAATCTGTACAATTCAATTGAAAAACAAACAAATATGTTGGGGGGGGGGGGGATATAAAAAATAAAAAACGTACAATAAGCTGGTTGCATAAGTGTGCACACCCTTAAACTAATACTTTGTTGAAGCACCTTTTGATTTAATTACAGCATTCAATTGGTCTAGCTAGACAGAATTTACATTTCACAGGAACATTTGCTTTTAAATGAAGGTCTTGATAAGCACCTGATAACTATTTCAGCTATTTCAGATCAAGTGTCAATAATCACTAAAATAACCAAACACATGTAATGAAGTAAGTAAAACACTGGCACCTTCTCACCTGTCATTGAAAAGAGAGGAATTTAAGGAAGGGGTAGTGGGAGATTATTCAGGAAGTATTCGAGAGGATAGAAATGACTTCTGAAAATATAGCCAGGGAGTGGGGTAAAATTAAGGTGGAGTCTAAAAATAGGGTGGAACTAAAAGAAAAGGAGCTATGGTTTAGAAGTAACCAGGATTATTTAGAGGGACTAACAAATGTTGAAGTATTGCAGAATAGGGGAAATCTCACAGAACAAGAAGAGGATCAACTGCAGAATGCTAAGCAGAACATAATAGTATACATGAGTTTAGAAAGATTGCTGTTAAGCAACTGTTTTTTTGTGCTCTAGTCTTATCAAAACTTTTAGCACGACTCAGGCAACAAAAAGTGGAAAGGGCTGTCACCAAGCTTAGGAAGCCTATAACAAGGAGAAGGTAGTGAGAGCCTGTAGAAGTTTTAAAAATATTTTGGAAATTCTATGAATGTCTGTATAAAGCAGAAAATGTGGCAATCAAGAAAAGATACAAATGGAAGTGTTTATGGAAAAATTAAATATGCAAAGGTTAAAGGTAGATAATGCTCAGGTTACCAACAGTTATGGCAGGAGGAGATGAGAAAAATTGTAATGTATAACCAGTCAACAGAAAAGTTCCCAGCAGTAGATGGTATTTTTGTGGAAGTTTGGAAACTAGGAGGAAAAAAGTAATAAAGATCTGGAAGGTTTTGTTTAACAGTATTTTAAGAGGAGTAGTACCAACATTCTGGAAGAAAGCAGTGATCGCTGTAATACCTAAAGAAGGTAAAGATTCATTAGATCAATCTTCATACAGGACCATTTCAATACTAAACCATGATTATAAAGTGTCTATAATGACTAAAAGAATGGCAAAAATAATGACAGAATTGATAGATATGCATCATTGTGGATATCCTTCTATTCTCATGTTGCAGTATTCATAACTGTAGGGAGGTTGCTGCCTGCAGCACCAGACATCCGGCCAGTATACCAAAGTCTTAGGAGCAGGGGTGCGTGCGACATTTGATGTCAGAGCCATAAACTGATGTTGGCTATAAAGGTGCCATGTGCACGTACCCACTTAAAAACTTTCTGTTGCAGTGATCTTCGGACCTCTGATTTGCCAGCATCGGGAAACAGTTTGCTCGTTTGACGGCCATCTGCTACAGATAAGTGCCCTTTGGGTTTTTTATCTATTCCTTAGCTTTTCAGATGTACATGCCAGCTAGAAAGGGGAAGTGCCCTTGTGGAAGATAAATTTCACACAAGGACATGCATGCTAAGTGGTTATTTTGTTTAGGGAAGGCCCACGACCATACATCTTGCAACACTTGTAAATCGTTTGTGCCTAAAATGATTTGCAGCCATATGGCTGCACTCAAACTCTATCTCTGTCTCGAGAACCAGAGTCTCCGGCGTCTAGTGTTAGGTATGGAGGGCGGTGTAGGTGCTTCAGACGAGCTGCCTAGGAAGAAAATTTAAAAAGTTAGGCCCTGTGCTCATGCTGCACCTCAGAGTCTGGTGAGACTCTTGAGGCAGATGTTAGCCAAGGGTCTCATCGGGCATCTGTTTCTCAGTTTAGGAAGTGTAGGGTGTATTGTACTTTTATTTATTTAGGGTAAGTGAACACTTGCTCAACATGCCCTTTTCTCCACTGTAGTGTGATCCCGGCGTTAGTATATATAGTTGTAGGGGGGAGGTGCAGCCCCCCCACCTAGGTGGGTTTTATTTACCTCAGCGTGAGTTTAGTTTCCATTCATTTGGCCAAGTGCTTACTTACCCTAGTAAAAATGTGATGAGTTTCCACAGCTTCATGATTTTCGTCTTGGGATTTTAAACATCGATATTCTGGGCATCGGGATTTTGAAGCAGACCCATCTATGTGTGTGTGTGTGTGTAGGTTTACTATTAGAGTCTCAAGTGCCGGTTAGACGAAATTCGGAATGCTGAATAACAAGTGAGTCCGTTTCGTCTAACCTGCATAAATGCGAGGGAATCCGTTAGCGATGCACAGCTGTCATCGGTGACGTGAACGGGTAAGGTCCATTCACAGTACAGTGGGGATTGGGAAATATAAGTGGCAGGGGATGTGGGGGCACAGTCCCCCTGCAAAACATATGAGTGTTAGTAGTACGGGTGTAGGCTGTACTGCTTGCTGTTGTAGCTTTCGTACTGCAACTATGTCGAATTTGACTTTTGCAGTACTTTCGGCATTACAAACTGCTTACTGTTGTGAACATCTAACAAATCATTGGCTGTGCTCCTGCCGTACTCCTGGCTAAGTCTACCCACTCTCTGACTATATCTGCTCCTTCCATTAATTATATCATACCCCATGGCCACTTTTTTTTTTTTTTTTTTTTTTTTTTACTACATGGCTAACTTTTCTTACTCTTTTTCTATTAGCAAATAGATTGGACTTAGATCCTAGGCAATCTTACTGATCTTGTATTGTAACAATTTTCTGCTACTGCTTGTTTAAAATATGTCACTTTTTTATTACTGTATGTTCATACACACTGGTTTTGAAACTGTATTTTTGTCTTTGCCAGTATTAATGTTAGTGTTAATACATTTCAAACATTAATATTGTTAGCAGTATTAGAATTTCTCTACTCTGTCAGGAGCTTTTCTCAGCGGGTCTGTGCTGAAAATGGGTTTCTGGTCCAGATGTACATCACCTGGTAAAGTGTAATATATATATATATATATATATATATATATATATATATATATGTGTGTGTGTGTGTGTGTGTGTGTGTCTGTATAATATATGTATATATATATATATATATATACACACACACACACACACACACACAATATTGTAGCTAGTCAATGAGCATGTTTTGGAAGGTGGTAAAAAAATCTATAAAGACAGTGATCAGAAGTCACAACTGAGCCCTGAAACTGTGACACACAAATTTACCACTGAGCCACCATGCTGCCCAGACAGTGACAGAAGTCACATTTTGAACCCTGGTTCAGGCAAATCCTACCACTGAGTTTGTATACTGCCTAGGACTCATGTTGATAAGTAATGAATATCTCGTGAAATGTAATTGGTGTTTTTATTAACACACTGTGAGATCATTGTATTCCCCCATTAGAGATCAACCCCCCCCCCCGGTATAACAAAGCACCTCAGCCCCATTTAAGAAAGCTGCTTCATAAAAAAAAAAAAAAAAAAAAAAAAACATCCACCGCATACAACAGAAATCTCTAAAATTCCACAGTAACAACTACGTTCACTTAAATAGTTACAAATGAAAACTAACCTTAGTTAAATGAAGAATTAAACTTGTGTATTAAACTTATGAAAAATAAAATTAAAGCCAAGCTGCACCAAGCCAGGTGAAAAGTGATATTACTGCCAATTTGGACCTAAAGATAAAAAAAAAAAACTAAATTGGCCTCTCTTTAAACTAATTAAATCAAACAACTAATCAAAAGCCTAATAAACATTAACATAACCCTTACTGCTCTGTCATAAAACTAGGCAATCATTCCTAAGACAACACATTCTTACAATATGTCTGGCATTGCAGTGGGTTAAACATATGAATAGTTAATGAGCTGCTACCTATAGTGATAGATTTGATTTCTTCAGCCTCCATTTGCTTATTGTTTGACTTTGAGCAAGTCTTTTATCTAGACAGTGTTCTGGGGTAATTGGTAAATTGGGCAAGACACTTTAATGGTCTCCTGGACTGTATGCCTAGTTACTACCTATAAATGTTTTTTCTGCAAGATATGTAAACCCTATTTGGTCAGAGAACTGAATGAGCAAATAACAATTACTGCAGCATACATCAGTTATCTGCACTGTGGAATAAAGAAATTTGTTTTCTGGCTTTGCCACTTATTGTGAAACTTGTTCCCTTAAAACTGCACTGTAGATATTTCATGTACCACCTCAGACTTATATGGGCAGTAGGCCACAAGGGGGGGGGGGTGTACATTGTGCAGACATTACTGCATGCCAACAGGTGGTGCATGTTAGTCTCTGTGCATATGATAATATTTTTATCTGGCACACCCCCAAGTGTCATATTGCACTTATAAAATGGGTGTCTGTATATTGTTCCAGTTTTAAATTTTAAATTTAGTAGTTTAGGCATAGTGTTTATATTTTGTAGTGCATTTTAATATAAAATAATTCATCCACCCATTTTAAGTAACTGTTGTACAAGGTTGTAACATTTTAACCTTTTCTAAACCTTTAGCTAAAATAGGAGAGGATTATCAGTGGGATCAGAATGAAATTTATATTGCTCAATAAATGTATTATCTGTTGCAGCTGAAAATTCCTCAGTCTGTAACTGTTCCACATGTAGCTTTAGAGAATGTTTTTCTTATCACAGCTTGCATTTTTAACTGACAATCAGCCTCCTGCACCCAGGAAGTCTGATACTATATAGGCTATATGGGCTGCATCAAACTTGGAAATAGTTTTCTAATCCTAAAGCAGACTCCTATCCAAAACTGCTTTTGCTCGACAAATTGCTAATATTAATCCTTTTTCTCTTATAATGACAGGAAAGCTTTTGACAGATTTGGGAGAACTTTTATTCTGCTGCCACTTTAATAATCAGAATTTTAAACTGCCAGGCTCTTATGTTAAAATGCTTTATTTCTGTCTTTAGTGAACATGAAAAAGTTTACTGTTAACCATTCTTCTTCAGAAGAAAAACATTCTTTGAATGCCCTTTTGTATCTGCTTCTTGTTAAAGTATCCTTATAACTCTGCTTATTCCGTCTCCATGGCTGCTGTTTTTGGGTCAGATTTGCTTGTTTTTTATTCTCAAAGTCTTGAAGATGTTAAAATTGAAATGTTACATTTTCTCCATGGGCAAATGTTCTGTTTAGCCCTTCTAAAACTTGAGTTGCATGAGAGATTTGATGAGAGGGGGCAAGCTTTACAAGAATGACCCAGATTTTCCAACCTTCTTTTTTAGTTATGTAAAAAAGTCCTTTCACCTCAGCTCCCTTTTTGAAAAGCAGATTAAGGAGCAAGGTGGCAATAAACAGGATTTTAAAAAGCAAATGGCAAGGAGCATCTAAAAAAAGGGAAAGCCTCGCAAAACCAATGCCAGTTCATTAAGTCAGCATGACTATTTGCCTGTTCAGTCTCCCTGATCCTTCATCTTCCCTTGTGGCATCACATTTTTGAAGACAATTGGATTCTGCAGTCATTCAACAGAGATGTACCTTACAGTAGGAATCTCACTCTTCTTTCCAGGGGATCTTGCAATCTCCAGTAAACTAAGTATCCCTGTTTTCCTCACCTTGTGTTTCAACCTTTTATAATAGATGAAATAAATATATTTCAAATGCTCATGACTCTGCAATAAATGATTGAATTAAGTACGTAAAGCAAAGGACTAAGGGTCAACCAGTGGAAAAGAAATCTGCTTTAAAAGGGCTGCAACCAAGAGGGCCTGGTATGCAAAGCAGGTTTTAATGCCTTACAACCCCTGAGCTTGACCACAGGGACCAGTTTGATTGCCCTGGTATGTAGAACAGGTTTTAATACCATCCACTCCCACAGGGACTGATCTGACTGCCCTCCTTAAAATCTTATCCAATGAATCCACCTGGTTCTCCCATGCCCCCTTGTTGAACGATTTAAGTAACAGCCTTTTGGTAATGTGTTTAAATGCTGATCTGATGAAGTATCAGTTGATGAAAGTGCTTATCCTTCAAAACATGGATCAAGGAATTATTTTAATGTCTGATCATTTGAGGTTTACTTATAAAATATTTTATTGGTTGGTTTTTGGGCTTCATACATTTCTGTCTTACACCAGATTACATTTATGTCACTAATGGCTTATCAAGTTTTGGTTTACTTCTAGAGCAAATTTTATCTCAGGGAGTTATAGAACCAGTTCCTGCAGACCAGATGGTCAAAGTGCTTTATTCCTGTTTTTATTTTTCTGGTGCCAAAGAAGTGACTTGGAGGCCTGTGCTAGAGTTCTCCTTTTCTCTTTTTTGTAAAGATTCCAAAGTTCGAAATGTTCTCTTCAGATCCTTTTACTTTTGATCCATTTACTAGCTTTTATGGTAAAGGTAGATTTAAACGATGTATACCATCAAATGCCCACTGGCAAACATCTCAGATTTTTTTTAAGATTTTCTGTATCTGGCTTACATTACCAGTTTTCTCTCTTGTCTTTTTGGTACTATCTGTTGCTCTAAGGGTATTTATCAAGGGTCTGGATCCTGTAATTACTTGTTGAAGACTTTAAGGCATTCACATTCACCTTACTTGAACATTTTTTTTCAGACTCTTTCCTGTTGTCAAAAGTCCTTCGAAAGTGTTCAGAATCTTCTACTCAGTCTGGGTTTTTAAGTGAACTTCCAGAAATCATCTCTCACCCCATCTCACCAGATTGTTTTTCTGGAATGTCTGTTGGATTCTATCCCGGGAGGAGGTTTTCTTCCTCCAAAGTAGAGATGTTCTAAAAGTTCTTCCTCATTTTTTTCCCAGTCAAAACCAGGTATCTGCCTGGAATTTCTCAGGAGTTTTATAGGTTCATGGGTGGAAACTAGGCTAATAACCACATAGACCTTTTTTAAGCCTTGCCATGCATCCCAAATCTCTGAAACTTCTGGTACTCTTAGTAAGTATAAGCAGGGGCTTGGGAGATGAAATATTCACAGGCTGTCTGTGTCCATTAGAGAGACAGGTGCCAAATTAAGGATGAATGTCCTGTTTCCCCATCCATTTGCCCACCTTACACCTGAATTGGATTAGGGAGGAACTCTGCTTCACATGAATGGAGAGCCTGTTGCAGAGGAGTAGTTATCTCTAGGATACATACCTGAATGTCCGACAAGTCTATATATTATCACAGGCAGAGTTTACATTACTTTAGAATGGGTAATTCTGGTTCTGTTTGCTTTGTGGATATGCAGGCGGTCCATCAGAATGAGGTCCAGTGATACCTTGCATGTCAGGCATAGATCTCCCCAAAACAGCCAGCAGGAGACAGAATAAAGGTATAGGGCTTTCAGGCAGTCTGCATAGGATGTGCTGTTTATACCCTGTATTCTTTTAGTGAGAAGTCTGTCTGGATGTTCCAGTTGTTGGATGTGCCTTGTTAGGTACATACCAAAGGGAGGGGGGCATTGTGTTCAGTGGTAGGTCAGATGAATACAGTGGAACAATGACTTCCTTGGACCTAGATGCCATACCTTTAAGTTGCAGAACATAGAACGAATTCCTCACTATATGGACACATGATGGTCTAAGACTAGATTACTGTCTACGTGTGTCCCCAAGTCCCTGAGTACTGGTTGATTCTTAGTGGGGGGTGTTGTCAATATGATAGCTACTAGGAGTTGCTGACTTCCCAAAGGATAGTATTATCCATTTCTTGGTATTTAGTTTTAGTCCATGGCTCTGATACCAATTATTTGCCTGTGTCAGCCCTTCTTGGACAACAGTGTCAGTGGGCGGTTCTGTAACTTCTAATTTGCAATCATCTGCAAAGTTGGTCAGCCAGAGACCCTTGATGATTGGCCTTGACATCAGAGAAGTTGATGCCAAAAAAGGAGAGGTCCCAGTACTAATCACTGAGGGACTCCACTGGGTGACTTTCCTCTTTGTATATATGCACTCCCCAATTCTAACTTCCTGGATCCTGTCTGTGAGCCAGCTGGCTATCCAGAGCTTTACATAATGCTTTATACCTAACCTCTTGAGTTTGTCAACAATGCCTGAGTGGGGTATTGTGTCAAATGTCTTAGCCAGGTCAAAGTAGGCAGTGTGGCCTGTTTTGCCCTCTTCCATTGCTTTGTTGGCCATCTCAAAGAAGTCCACCAGGTTGAGGATGCATGACCTTTCTTTGACAAAAATAAACTGGGTTGTTAGGTTTTCAGTGTCATCATTTCTATAATAATTCTTTCTATGGCTTTGTCTATGAAACTAGTGAAATGTATGAGTCTTTAGTTTCCAGGGTCTGTAGATGGTCTTATGATTCCCTTGGTCAGGGCCAACTATGAGAAAAATTCAGTGGTACCTCAGGTCAATCTGGACTCAGCATCTTCACCCTTTATTCAGATCCGCATTTTGGGACAGTTAGGAGGAATGTTTTGTGTTGGGTAGACCTTTTCTCTTGGAATCTTGGGTCTTCCATTCTCCCTTTTGCCCCTTCTTAAGTCTGCCATAAGAGATACTTCAGACCTAGTCTGAGGAACAGGTTCAAAAGGTGTGAAAGTATGAGGTATGCCGAAGAAATGATACAGACAAAAGTAAAATGCACATGAATGTCAAAGAGATGCTAACAACAATAAATGCTTTGAAAGACACAAATCAATCTGGCCCCCAGGACCTCTGCAAGGTTTCACAGACGTCAGCATAGTGATGTAGTGCATAAACAAACAGGGGAACCAGAACTAAGCCCCCCCCCCCTTTTACTGTCTTGCTGTTAGCCTGGGATGCAGCAACTCTATTCATTTTGACTCTTCATGATTCATATATTCCATCAGGGCAAAATGTGGCAGTAGACAAACTGAGCATGACCAGGACATACCCTCACAAGTGGAACCTTAACCTTGGGGTCCTCCAATAAGTTATCCAACTGTAGAGGACACCTCAAGTAGAACTGTGTGCCTCGTATGAGAACAGAAAAATAAAGAAATTCTGCAAAATACCATGCAGAGAGGCCTGGAGGATGGATGCCTTCTCTTTCTCCTGGATGAAAATGTTCATTGATGCTTTTCCACTGATATCCAGGATGGTTCTTAAGATCTAGGAGGAGACTCCAAAGATTGTGGTGGTGACCCTCTTTTGGCCTAGGCAAAGGTGGTTCTCCCTTCTTTTGAAACTGGCCAAGGGCAATTGCTTCAGGATTTGCTTATGCAAGACTGGTGTTGCTTAATACACCTGAAATTGGGAACATTATCCAAGGTCATTGTACTTGATGTAAAAAATGTGATTTACCTAGCTCAGTGTTTATCCTGTTCTGCATATTATGTAGGTAAAACCTCTAGAAGAGTTAAAGACCGCATAAACTAACATTTATTGGACATCAAGAATAGGAAAAATACAAATGCTTTATATAAACACACTGCTGAATTTGAATTACATAAATTTGTTTTCAGTGTCATTGAACAAGTGACTAAGGACCTGCTGGGTAAAATAACAGATGAACATTTGGAAGCATGTGAACTCAGTTGGCAGCTTCAGCTAAATACCATGAATTGGTCTGGGTTGAATAATGCTTGTTCATTATACCCTATTTTAAAGTTGAAGCATTTTAATGTTATGTAAGGAATTATGTAAATTGTAAGCTGATAATTTATGCATCTCTGGCTTTTTCTTGTCAGATGATTTCAAAACTTTAATACTTAAGCTTGATGATCTCTGTTTTTGTACTAGTTCTGATAATAGTAGGAACAAAAGCGCTTAACTGATTTTATCTAATAAATGTTGCTGGCTGGCTGTCCTCCTCCTGCCTACACTGAAAGATGTTCCTGGTTTGTGTATCCTGTGTTTTGGTTCTAAGTTTATGCTACTGTGCCTTCTGCTGCTGGTCCAGTAGTGGATAATGGTGGTTTAAATGGAGAAAATTCAAAAGCCGTGGGAGACCTGACTCTTTTGCTACAAAAGGTTAGCCAGCAGTTTTCTAATTTATCAACAAATCCTTGGGTGCATTCCACACAAAGAACTGGTGGGTGTTCCTTCAACAACAGTCTTGGTTTACCATTGATCCAACCAACAGTACAGTCAGGTCGGGACCGCATTTATGACTCTCCTGCCTCTTTTGAATTACTCAATTGGAAATTAAACCATTTTAACATCATCACTGATATCAATCGGCACATACCAGTACAAAGGGGTACTAGATTTTTGAGTGATTCCCTGTGTTTATTTGCCAAGACCATATTTGCATATAAAAGGACTTGAGACTCTGGCTTTTTCCTAATGGTGCTGCAAACAAGCCTGAAATGGTTTGTGAATTGCATTTTGTGCTTGACATAGCTGTAAGTGAAATCATGAAAATTATGTTCAAATATAATAGTCTCGAGATAGAACAACTTTCACATCAGCTTGATGCCCTTAATAAAGCTATTTTGCATGATGCTCTCAATTTTGGATATTATAAAACCAATTATAATTTAGAACAACTTTCACATCCGCTTGATGCCCTTAATAAAGCTATTTTGCATGATGCTCTCAATTTTGGATATTATAAAACCAATTATAATTTGTTCACTGATGTGGAAAGAGCATACTATAATAATCTTCAACGTAAAATTGAGAAACTCAAAAGAGATACCGATGACTACTCCAATAGGAATGCTTATCCTAAACCCCTGGTTCCCATAGTAACTAGGGAACAATTACCAATCCGCGTGAGTTTTGGGAAAGTGAGCAAGCTCACATGTCAGATGTTTCAAATAGGGAACAGAGAAGAAGGCCAGTCCCTTTGGAGCAGGATCAGGTCAAGAGATCCAAATGGATCAAAACTTACAAACAAATGAATTCATGGAAACAGCAAGACTTGAAAGATATGTATTTAAAACAGGGTGCCAAGGCAAAGAAGAATTGTCGGAACAAACGCAATTGGAACTAACTGTCAGTAATTGTTCAGAATGAGAGACTAAAGTAACTGTTCCCATTATTTTGAATGATTGTGATGATTTCATAATATATAATTACTCTACTACAAATATTACAGCCATGCATGCCAATATGTTAGCAAAAGACTTGACCATTGTTCCAGCTAGGAGAGCTAACATAGCTACTGCACTCATTGATTTGAAAATGTATATACAGAGCTCATTGATTTGAAAATGTATATACGGACAGAACTCATTGATTTGAAAATGTATATACGGAAATTAAATGTAATTCTCTGGTTTAGTGAAAGTAATAGGTCCAGTGATTCAAAATGGTTATATCGACAAAGTGTGTTTAACCCACCTTCTGAAAATAGTAGGAACAAAAGCGCTTAACTGATTTTATCTAATAAACATTGCTGGATCGTAATGGTTATCCTCCAACTGCCTACACTGGAAGCTGTTCCAGGTTTTGAAGGAAGCTAAAAAAAAAAATGCTAGTAGGAAATCATGCATGTGTAAGTAGAAAATATCTATTTGATGTCATTACTCTCTTAAGGCACAGCTGCCTATGGTTCCTGATTATTTGTGTGAATTACTGTCCTCTGGCCTCTCTTTCCCTTCTAGCAAGGTTAATTTTCATCCATTTTTGCTCGGCTTCCCTTAGATTCCCCCTTTTCTAACCATCCTTAAGTGCAGCACTTTTGAATGGGGTTTTACATATTTGTCCACCTAGGAAACCGGTTGTTCCTCCTTAAGATCTTAAAGTTGTATTTGAAAAGTTTACTTTTTCTCCATTTGACCCCAGTCATCAGGCTGATGAATTGAGGTTCTTAAAATGGAAAACTTTTTTATTCATTGCTCTGGCCTCAACAAGGAGAGTAACTGAGTTACAAGTGCATATGGTGAGTCAGCCCTTTCTCATTTCCACAAGGACAGGGTTTCTTTGAGAGCTAATCCATCTTATGTGCCTAAAGTAGTCTCAGAGTTTACCTCGAGCTAGTCTGTTAATCTTCCTATCTTTTTTCCTGATCTCAGTAAGAAGGGAGAAGCATCTTCAGACTCTGGATGTCCACATGCAACTTAGCTACTACTCAGGCAAAACTTATTCCTTCAGAAAAGTTGAAGAGATATTTGTCTCTTGTGAAAGAACTAGTGCCAAAGCAGACTGTTTCTAGAGGGTTGTTTTATGTTATTTCCTTTTTGTTCTCACCATAAATGACCCACTTCCAGCAGGGTTATGACACATGCAACCAGAGCTTTGGCTTCTTGGGAGACTTTCTGGAAAAGGCTGGATTACAGAAGCATATTAGAAGTAGAAACTTGGTCCTGTGTACACACATTTATAAAACACTGCAATCTAAATTCTTTTTCCAGGTCCAGATCCTTCTTTGCTATGACCATGTTCCAGGGGCACCTGGATTCTTAATTTATTTCCTCTTCCCTTTTTAGTTTAGGCTGTGGGTAATTACTCATGTAGCTTAGTTTACTGTAGCAATTGTCTAATGTTGAATAGAGTACACTTGTGTAATTAAACTTAGCATAACAGTAGATGGTCTAATAAATTAGTGTTGCAGTAGCTGACCACTTGTTTTGCTATTGCCAGGCTGTGGATGTATATACCCTTGTGTGTGTACTTATCCACTTACCCGAATCACAAAATATTGAGACTACTTCACCGAAACCTCAGTTGAATGAACACTTGTATCACCGAGCAGAAACTCCGGGAAACTAAACACTTGTCTAGCACCACAAAATAATCAAACCAAAGCAAATCAAACCCACCCATGTGGGTGGGTTGCACCCCCACAACCCCCCTGGCTTTAAATGTACCAGCTCTGCAATCACACTACAGTGGGGAAAAGGGCAAAGTTCACCATGGTGGCCAAGTGGTTCTTTTCCCACAGTAACATTCTGGTGATCCGAGTGTTCGTTCAGTTGAGGTTTCGGCAAAGTCATCTTGACATTTAATAATTCGGGTAAGTGGGTTTTCATTCTTATGAAGTAGGTCCATATATATATATATATATATATATATATATATATATATATATATATATATATATATATATTTGCACATTTATATAATTTCCTAGCATATTCTCCTTTCAGGGGTATTGCCTCCCTTCTTGAGGTAAAACACCTCTGAAGTTTTTGATGCTCTGCTTTTTTTTTTTTTTTTTAATAGGAGCTCCTCTCAAGCTCCTGACAAAGCTCACAAAGGGCACCTTTAAACTGGTGGCAGGGTTAGGACTCTTATTGCTTGGGCCACTGTGACACTGATCATTTAGAGCATCTACTGTTATGGTAAGGTTATATACACAACTGAAGTTTCTCAATCATTATTCTTAAATCAGCTTTTCGAACTGAATAGCAAACGTTCCGTGACGTAATACAGGCTGTGATAATTAGTATGAAGAAATTGGAGCTCAGAATGTAAAGTTTTGGTAGAATTATAGACATTTAGTGATAGTGTTTTTAAAAAATTGCCACTCTTTCCTTGTGCAACATTATGTTTTTTAAATAAGTTGAATTTTGGTATGAAATTTTCAGCTAGTCATTTTAAGGACCCTTCTGTCAAACTTTGGTATGCTGTTGTGCACTTCTATTTGTAAATCCTATTTTGAATTTTTATATACTGAGTTTTGTATTAATTCAATATGTTCAGGTGATGATGGTCCATAGATGGCATGTTGAAAATTTGAGTTCATAATTTTGTTTTGACAAGAATGTATATTCTGTGGTGAAAGTTTTTATTTCTAGACTCTTATTTTTTAGTTTTCTGAGGATATTGCCTTTTTCTTTTTATTTGCCTAAAAGGAAGGTTGGAATATTTGGGTCACCGTTGTGTTTGAAGGTGTTTATTTAGCAACTCATCTGAGATTCTGTGGGGAAATATAAAGGTTTGGTTTCTTAAGGTATTTATCATGTGGTCGTTGTCATTGAAGCAGTTTTGCAGTTAAACAAGACTAAAGACTGATGTCTACATCAGTATATACTATGCAGGGAAAATAGACTAGGGCTGTGGAATCCTTGGTGCATTAGGGAAGGGTAGTAGTACCAGAAACTCTGACACATTGATAACAATATGAAAAGCAGTAGTCCAAGGACACAGTCCTGCATATTTCCTAAAGAGGTAAACATTGAAATAGTGTGGTAGTGTTGTGTCATTGTATAATTTATTTATTTGACATTTGTTTACCGGGGTGGTCTGACTGTGTCTACAGGACCCGTTTTCAGCAGAGGCCCAGGGCGAAAAGCTCCACATACAGTACAATACAAATACAGTATAATTCAATAAAATAAAGATTACATTATAAATACTATACAAAAAATAAGATGAAAGAACAAACTGCTACAAGATGTTGTAATATATTACTACACATCTAAACAAGTCTATACAGTTAAAACATTACAGATAATAGTCACTTTCATCATACATGATGTAGAAATAGCAGCCAGAATGTTAATGATGCAGGCATATAGTGAGAGTGTTAAGAAGAATAGAAGCAATAAAGCCTGAGCAGTAGCTTAAGGATATGGTATAGAAGCAGAGGAGTTAGAAGAGCTTTAGGATCTTGCAGTCTGTGAGGGATTGAAATGTGAGAGAAGAGGAAGACCTGAGCATTAGGCAGGCTTTATGCAGGAGCAGAGCCGTGTATTTTTGACATGATTTTTTAAAGAGGCTTTGAAATGGGTTAGGCCAGGCATAAACCCAGTAACTAGAGGTAGTGAATTCCAATGTATAGAGACAGAGTATGAATACAGAGAGTGACCAGGTTTTCTTGTGGGTTTTGAGATAGCCAAGAGATTTTTATCTTCTGATTGTAGGGATTGATTTGATGTGTAAGATGTGACTAGATTGGCTAGTGCAGGGCAGGCAGTAGGCTTGAAAATAAGGTTGTGCAAGGTGGATAGCTGAATAAAGGCAAGTTGGTTGGGTAGTTCAAGCCAGTTTAATTCTAGGAGTGGTTTACAGTGGTGTGTGTGATATTTAGAGTTTGTTGTTCCAACTTGCTTAGGGTAGAATTGTGTAGGTTAGTTAAGATAGGGGCACCATAAAGATGAGGGGGAAGCAAAAATGTTTTTACAAGGGTAGTTTTGATTGCTGCAGTAAAAAAATGTTTGCTTCTATATGAGTCCCAGTTTTTTGATGAGTTTTCTTTATATTTTGCTGTATATGGGGGTCACATAAAAGTTTATTGTCAATGATAACACCTAGACGTTTGGTTTCTTGTACTATTTCTATGGCAGTGTTGTTAGATGCAAGGATGTTGAAATGATCATTGACAAGGGAGATGTTTTTTTGGGATGAAAGAGTACTAGTTTTGTCTTCGTTGGATTAAGAAAAAGTTGGGCCTTTCTTAGCCAGGATTCAACTGCTGTAAAGGACTTTTGAATTTTTGAGAGTAGTTCTGGTAGTGATTGAGCAGTGCAGATTATGGTGGAATCATCAGCGTATTGAATGAGGGTCTCAGGGTGAGAGGCAGTGTGAAGGTTGTTTGTAAAAAAATGTTGAAAGGTAGGGGTCCTAGGATGGAGCCTTGGGGGACTCCAGTAGGGTTGTGGAGAAAGGGTGAGAGTTTGTTGGACCATTTCACTGCTTGTTTATGATCCTTGAGGTAGCTCTGAAACCATTTTATGGTGTTATGTGAGAAGCCTAAGTTAGACAGTGTGTTCAAAAGTAAGGGGTGAGAAACTGTGTCAAAGGCCTTGGAGAGATCAAGGAATACTTTGGCTGTATAGCATCCTGCATCTCTGGCCTTGTTTACGGTGTCTGTAAAAGATAATAAAGCTGTAGCTAGGTTGGAAACCATGTTGGGTTTTGTTTAAAAGATTGTTTTGCAATAGATATTACATTACCTGCTGATGGATACCTCTCTCGAGAATTTTGGATATGGGTGACAAAATGGATATAGGACTGAAATTGGATGGATCAAAAGAGTTGCCTCCTTTGTGGATGGGGGTGATGTGAGATTGTTTCCATATGATAGGTACTTTTGATTTGGATAAAGACCTATTTATAAGGATACTGATTGGGTAGATGACTGAGTTAGCAGCCAGTTTGAGGTAGTATGGGGGGATTGTCAGCTGAAGCAGAGCAGAGTTTTAGTTTTTGTAGCAGTTTCTTAATGGTGTCAGTGGGTATGGGCTGAAATGAGAATGACATTTTGTTGAGTATGGGGGGTTAGTAATGACAGGGTTAGAAATAGTTGGCCTGAGGTCGGTGTCTGAATAGGTTGAAAGATGGGGGGTCAAGCTTTAGGGGTGTTAGTAGGTCTGAAATCGATTTTATGAAGTGCTTGTTAAAGTTTTCAGCTGTTTGTGATGGAGGGGTAACAGGTGATAGGGTGTGCTCTCCATTTCTTCTAGGGTTAAGTAGGAAAGATATGGAGTGCCAAAATTTACTGGGGTTGATTTTATGCTTGAATTGGAGCTGGGAATAATATGACTTCTTATCTCTGTTAATTAGTTTTGTCATTTTGTTACGTAGTGGTTTGAAATTAACATGATTTTGTTAATTTTTGTTTTGTTTCCAGGCTACGTCCCTTTGCTTCATCAGGTGTTTACATTCTTTAGAGAGCCATGGTGCTGAGTTCTTTTTGATTCTTTTCATATGAATGGAAGCTAGTGTATTAAGTATGTGAAGGAAGGTGTTATTAAAGTATAGTACAGCATCATTAAGGGGTAGTTGTTTAAGGGGTGTCCAGTCTATTTCCTGTAGGAGATTATTGAATTTATGCTGGCAAAAATTGAGTTCCTAACTGATTTTATAGTGTGTGCTCTTAGTTGTTGTGAGTTTGTTCTAAGGAAATAAGCAGGGAGGTAGACAGTGTACCAGAAGAGGGGTAATTGGCAGGGTGGGATACTAGAATCCAGTCTAAGGTGGATTGGTAGGCAAGATCTTTGCTATATCTTATTGGAGCATTGATAAGCTGAGAAAAAACATAAAGATTTATACTATTTGAGAGGGAGTTGGAAGCTTTGATTTGCCAATCTATATTTACGTCTCCTAAGATTATTGTTTTAAGGTTTATTGTTTGGGATGTCCAGGATAAAATATTTTCCAACACGGGTATATTGTTACCTGGTGGGATATATATTACTATTATGCAAATTATTTTTGATATATTGAGGTTCAAAAAGGAGATTAGTACCTCAGCATTGGAAAAGATGAGTGTATTACTGGTACAGGGTGTGATGTTGAGTGGAGAGGGATATAGAAGTGCTATCCCTCCCCATTTTATTTTTAGATCTATCTCTTCTGGTTATTGCAAAGTTTGGCGTTATTATTTCTGAGTCTTTTACATTGGGATGTAGCCAAGTTTCAATAAGAGCTAGTATGTCAGGTTTATTTTGATCAATCCAGGCATGCAGTGCGGCTATTTTATTACATATACTTCTAAGTGTAAGTGTGTTTAAATATTTGCAGTTACACTTGTGGTTAGGATTAGAGGGTGGGCCAGGGTTAGGAAGTACATCTCCACATTTAAGTAGACAGGTAATGAGGAATGTGTACCATGGGAAGTATTTTTTTTTTATTCCTAGGTGCGAGTACAGGTGTCATGTGAGGTTTCATAGGTGGTGGAGACCAGTTTGTGGCTTGAATAAAATGGGAGGGTATAGGGGGAAAGCTGGAAGGAGGTATGTGAGAAGCTGTGTTGTTTATTGGGGAGAGGGTTAGCGGAGGTTGATGTGTATTGGTGTGTGGGGGTATACAAAGGTATAGCTGTAGTGAGGTTGAGAATTAAGAGTTAAGAGGCTAGGCAAGGTAGGAGGAGCATGTCAACTGTGATAGTGGGTTTAAAATAGTAAAAGTGGAGTTTGTGTGTTTGAATGTAGTACAGGTGTAACTAAAGACTGTTATGTGATATGTGTGCAGCTGAAGGTAAGGTTGGAATGTTTTCACTTCAGAGTAGGCTTTGATAATGTGGTTAGGTGTTTTACCTTGCAGTTTGTGATAAGCATGGGTGGGGTTGATGTGATTGGTCAGTAGTAAAATTATGGCACAATGCTCGTTTGTGCGTATAGTAGAAAAGAAGGTGGTAAACCTGGAGTTAATTAAAATAGTTTGAGGTGGTGATGGTAGAGTAAAGTAAGATGCAAAAAAGTATAGTAGTGGGCATGTGAATTCAAGAGAATGGATGTAAGAGAGACCAGATAAGTTTGGCTATTCGAAAGTAAGCTGTGCATGAATTTTGGATGTGGACAAGGTAGGGTTGTATGTAATTGGATCATAGGAAAGAGGGGGAGTGGTTTGCTTAGGATAAGAGTAGAGGTGCTGGGGGAGGGTGGGATATGGGGGAAGGGCAGGGGAGTGGAGCAAATGGAGCGGTAAGAACTTCCCAGATGGTTTACCAGCATAAACAATCAGTGAGGTAGGATGTTCATAGATACAACAGACAAGTTGTTTGAACTCTAAATACTTGCCTTGAGTCACAGCATCTAATTTTATAGTTATGGGCTTTTCAATGTCTTTCCAGGGATATATTACACTGATAAGAGTGAAATATGCTGAAGTGTTAATGTAGCTTCACCTTCAGCAGTAAAAGGCCTATGAGTGGGGGTGAGGATATCCTTCCAGCAGATTCAAACCCTGCAAAACAATGCACATTAGACTTAAGTTATTTGCATATTGCCTTACATAGATTTAACTTTATTTGTTGCTTGTGTACTTCTTGCCAACTGCAGATGAAATTCAGCTGTGCAAGTTCTTTAGGTAGTGCAATATAAGTCTGACTACTGCTGCTGCTGCAGAAGGAGTATGTGCCTGTTTCACGTTTTGTAGACTGAAAGCAGCAGGATGGAGACACGCACTTGGGACATGAGGGAGACTGACATCTGTTGTACCTGTAGTTAGCCAGCTACCCGAGAGAAGTGCCAGATAGACCAGATTTAATGAGATTATAAACAAAAATGTAAAGATTAAAATTTTGAACACCTTGCACCTAGATATAGTGCAACTATAAAGTTACCAAGGTTAAGCTGTTCACAGAGAAAAATTATAAAAGTAAGTAAAGCAGATTTGATACTGAGACTTGGGTAAAAACTGTGCTGTGAGTTAGAAGGGCATGGATATAATTTTTCAAGAATCTGTGAGAGTGAAGACGAGTACATTGAAAATGAATATATATGCCATCTCCATAACATGGAAGGGAAAAAGCCCTGACTGCAACCCTGGTGCTCCAAGCTTGAGTAGTGGCTTGAGTGCTGAATGGAACTGGTAAGGAAGATGGGCATGGCTTTCCTGGGGACAGGAAGGTGGTGGCTGTCTGAATCACTGGAGCAAGCCGAAGCTTACCTGAAGAAGCAAGGCAATGCAGAGTGTATGTAGGATGATGATAACCATTGCTAAGGCATGCAAAGGTGCATGCACTCATGAGAGGACTAGGGCATAGGTAGATAAAGACTAAGGTGGTGCAGGTACTTACATAATTTATTTCATCTTCCTTTTTCCCCACCAGAGATGGGATTAGAGCCATAAACAATATGCCCTCAGTTGTCAGGGTATCTGCAAGAGAGCGCAAGCAGCAACCAAGACTTGAAAGATGGCTTTACAGAGTGGTTCTCATTATATGGGGTGCATCCCTCATATGATGAGAACAAATGGGCTTTGCCCAGTAGGGAAGGGATTCAGAGTTAGCAAGCAGAAGGGCTAAATGATAAATACTCTGCATACAGCATGAGTCTCCTTTATGTAAGGGGGCAATAGTATTTGGTTTTAAATGGGAAGACATAGTTCTCCAGAATAGAGAAATTTGTCAGGATAGATACAGTTAAGGATACAAGGCATATTCTTAGACATTAGTAAAAGTGCACTGTGCATTCTTGTACCAGCAATGAGAACATGCAGCTAGCTAGTGATTTATAGATTTAAGCTGTGCTAAGAGGCAATTGGCAAAAAAGTGCAAAAAATGTGTACAAGTTATAGTAATGAAAAAAAGGGTCGCAAATTATGGTATAATGACACGGAAATAGGGAAGTGCATGATAATATCCATATGAGAATAGAGGAAAGCAAATCCTGATTCATAGTTGTCAGGTATGAAATAGAGCAGGCACTTGCATCGGAGTATAAAGGAACAAAGCACACCAAAAATTATGATTCAAACAAAATGTTGGCAGCAGCTTTGTAAGTTACACAGTATTGGTTATTAGCACTAGCAATGGTTCCTCTTGTGCATGGACATACACACAGCCAAATCATAGTACAAAGGATTACTTCACTCCAGTTAACAGAGGTGAAGGTCTGGGAATAGTTGTGGGTAGGTGAGACACCATACAGGCATTTGTAGGCATGTGTGGCCTGCAGACAGGAAGGAATGTGTACAATTTATATACCCATGGATACCAATGTATGTGTAGCATGTACAGTAATGGCTACAGAGACTTTTCAGAGACAAACTTGCAACACCCTATTGTAGGTGCCAACCTTTGGAATACCCTGAATGCTCTCAATATATTGTTTCCACATGTAGAAGAGCATATCTACTTCCCCAACACATTGGGGGCAAAAGTCATCATCATGCATGGCTTCTCTGATATCACACACCCCCTCCCTGAAGTGCTTGGACCTATAGATTGGCACCCAATTGGCAATAATATCATCACCTGGTGCTTGTGGATAATGTTGCAGCAACAGGAAAGGCTATGATTTCATCAGCTGCAAGATGGAGTGTAATGCACAGGGGCTAATAGCCAATGTATCTATACTGCACAATGGCAGTATCCATGATTTCCACTTGTGACATATAAGTCATCTGTATTATCACTTCCTGCACAGAGAAATCCTACAGGGCCACCTACTTGGTAACTGCAAGCACAATGGTGCATTTACAAAACCACAGCTGTGTGTTTAACAGGTACACAGCATTAACACTTCCCTTAATCTCCCCTCGTTCCTAATGTTTTACAGGTAATGCAGATTATTTTCTGGAGCCCTGGATGATGAGGCCTGTATGAAACTTAAAAGTCATGTTCAAACAACAGTCCACCATCTCCAATTCTGAAACCAGAAAGGGGGATGAGCTTGTGTCTGACCTGTTGAAGTCATGGTTGTATTGCCTTGAAACATTTGGAAAAACTGCAGTATGCACCCTCTACAACATGCAAAACACTTGTGGCATGCTACGTGCTGTACAACATGATCATTATCGGGCAAGGCAGGCAATGTAGCCCAGGCTGTCTAGCAGTGTGGCAGCAGGACTGCAATGGCCATATTGCCAATCTCCAGCAATGATGCAGATGCCTGAAGGCTATCAGCAACAGCCACACTACACCTGCCATTGCCATGCACAGTATATGGCAGCACAAAGTGGCAATGCCTAATTCACCTCTATGGGCTCCGGCATGTACACAGTGTTACACAGAGCAGAGACAGTCTTTCAGTGTTATCAAGTGACTATGCTGAATGTGCATGGTTGAGTCAGAGTATGCATCAGATGCCTACATCTAAATAACACAAATACGGCAGTAGTGAGTATCCCCACCATGATCATTTGTACAGGTGCCTGGAAGCACTGGGACAAATGGCATGCAAACTATACTCTCAAGGGGGTGGGTAACACAGGTCATTTCATTGTAGATGGAGATGGGCATAACTGGAAGAGAGATATCTGTGTTAAATATGATTTGTTTAGTGGTGCCATTATGGGACCATGCAATGATATGGTGGGGGAACTGGGAGAGGCAGTATGGCACAGTAAGTTTTCTGCATCTCATCTCATCATAATATGACATTTCTGATTTCTTTACTTTTCTAAAAAATATATTGACAATGATAATATGGCAACAGTAAAAAAGGTAATTCAACAAGCATGTGATATAATTATAGTGTAACTTAATAACACAATATTAATTCTATATAAATCAAAATAGAAAATGAGAACTATCTACAGAAAAAAGGCCAGCCTGGTGCCCAACTTTCCACAGAAGGCACACACATGCACGCACTCACACTTAGGGCCAATTTAGTGTGTCCAATCTACCTACAGCATGTCTTTGGGATGTGGGAAGAAACTGGAGCACCTGGAAGAAACCCACATGACCACAGGGAGGACATGCAGACTCCGCACAGAAGGCACCCCAGCCAATGATTGAACCAGAGAACCTCTTGCTGTGATGCGGCAACACTAACTGCTGCACCACCACAGACGCCTGTATAATGATAAACATCTGGTTAGGATATATTAAAAAGAATTGTGTATTAAGAAGTATAGTAGTTAAACTTCAGGTTGTCAGAATTTAATTTATTGGTAAGTTCTCCCATTTTAGGCCAAGATTTACAGGTGAAGTTATCATTTTCAGAATTTATTGTACATACTTTTTTTTACATAAACAGTAATCAAACTGTAGAAGATATCCTCTGGAAAAAAAGGGGAGGCTCAGATTTTTCAAGGTATTATGTTTTTCCTGTGTACTACCAATAAACACCATAACAGAGGTCTTTGTGATGAGCTCAAACCTCTATGGATTGGAGATTTAAAAATGAACAAAAGTTTCAATAGTTCAAAATTGCCAAACCAAAGAGTTTATAAAAATGTTTGGAAATCTCAAAGAAACTTAGATAAATTGTATTTATTTATTTATATTTATCCTTTTTGTCCAGGTTAGTCCCACTAGGCTTTTCTAGGGAGTCCCAATGTGGTATTTATGCTATAAGGAGAAATTTAGTAAGGGCATCAAGGAACCTCCCCTACTCTTTCCACTTGGTGCTATAAGATCATTTTCATCCACCTGGGCTACTACCAACTCAAGCAGATGGGACCTCAGTTTAACATCTCATCTGAAGGATGGTACACTTGAGTGCGGTTACTCCCAATGCTGCAATGTAGTTTCAGAATCTGAAAAATTATGTCACCTGTCATGGCAATAACACCCACAGCCTTCTGATCTTCCAGCACCAAAGACGAGTATGCTTACCTATGACTATAGGTGTGTGTGTATATATAAAAACTGCTGCTCAATGTGTCTTAAACCTGAATGTAATGTTATGTATGTTTAACTTTGAAAATAATGTTTTTTGTAAAGTGTTTTATAATAAGTACTATATGTGCTAAATGCTGGTATTGCTTATGACTGTAATCTGCTTAAAACTAGCATTTACTAAATGTGCAATGTGTATTATTATCTTGGAGCTTTTCACCCTGGGCCTCCGCTAAAAATGGGCATGTATCCAATTGGACTACCCCGGTCAACAAATGTAAAATAAATTTAAAAAAAAAAAAATATATATATATATATATATATATATATATATATATTCCCCCTCCCAGACTGTCTTTTGTTTACTTACATTTTCAGCATATGTAATTATTGTTTTAGCAAATTTATTGACTGTGTATAAAATGATAAAGGTCATGTGAATAACCTTCTATGCACAAGGAGGTTCTTCAAAATAAAAAGGAAGTTGTGTGAGCAGAGTTAAATATAATTTGGTTTTGAATATGATTCAAATTAGGAATTAATTCATATACTGTATTTCCAATACAAATCAAGAATGACTAATTTATAATCCAGTACAATTTGTATTAGAGACAAAATGTGTTTATAGAGTACAACTATGATAATAGACTAGGATAACTGTTAGAAATAGAATGCAATGTATTTTCTGGGTTAAATGGTTTCTTAAATGTTGAACATCCAACAAATCTATAATATCTTTCACATTTCTAACATCCTTTTTTGTATAGAACAGTAAGTAATGTTTTTATAATTCCATTTTCTAAATGGTAATCAGTTGTGTGAATAATATCAGTTGTGACATTAATGGATAATAAATAAGATCCTGTATTTGAACATTTTTTAAATAACAAAATGCTTTATAGGTTCATAAGCTGGTATTAGGCTTTCGTCCCTAGGGCCTGTACAAGTCTAGCCATAACAATTCCCTGGATATTTCTTCCCACAATATTTACTTCCCTGGACCCGTCTAGCAGGGTGACTGACGTGATCCCTGGGGTGAATTTCCTATCTCCCATCCAATCATCAAGGTTCCTTTTGAAGACGGCCAAGGAGGCGCTCTGCTTGACATGTATGGGCAGTCTATTCCAGTGTCTGGGGAGTCTCTGGATGAGGAACCTATCCCTCCAGTATGTTTTGTTCATTGTGATGACAAGGTTTAGATCCCTGGAGCGTGTGGCTCTGAGGGATTGGGATTTCTTTAAGTGGAGCATGTCCAACAGTTCAGGGTTTGGCATGGCCTTGTATGTTAAGCAGAGATATGCCACAGAGTATAGCTGGAGTTTTTTTTAGATAGCATAGGGCATCTGCTTTAGGCCTGTGATTCTTTTAGTGAGGTATTTATGCAGCATTTCCAGCTGTTGCAGATGTCTTGTGAGGTACATACCAAATGGGGCATTGTACAATATAATGGGTCTAATGAGGGATGAGTACAGTGGGACAATGACCTCCTTTTTTCTGGATGAAAAGCCCTTAGTGATGAGGTTCATAGGTTCATACTAGGCTATCTGCCCTAGGGCATTTATAAGCCTAGCCAGAATGTGTTTGGCTTTCGCCACCCATTTTAAATTTATTTTGCTATGCCCTTTTTCGAGGTTAGTATACTGTGCCTCTGTCTAACAGTGAAACAGAAGTGATACCCGGGGTAAACCTACGATCTCCCATCAAGATTCCTCTTGAAGAGAGTCAATGAGGGACTCTGCCTAACCTGGACTGGGATTTTATTCCAGAGTGAAGGGAGCCTCTGGGTTATGAATCTGTCCCTCCAGCATGTCCAAATTATTTCAGTGCTGAGGTTCAAGTCTCTCAAGCACGTAGCTCGATGGGATTTGGATTTTCTGAGGTGCAGCATGTCCATAAATTCCGGGTTGGACATGGCTTTATACGTCAGGCACAGATCGCCTCTGAACAGGCGGTATGCCACTGAGTAGAGCTGGAGTTTCTTTAACCAGGCAACATATGGCATCTGTTTGAGCCCTTTGATCCTCTTGGTGAGGTACTTTTGGGGTCTTTCCAGTTGCTGCAGGTGTCTGGTAAGGTACATCCCAAAAGGGGCATTGTACTCAATTATGGGCCTGATGAGGGATGAGTAAAGAGGCATGATGTCGTCCCCTGATCTAGATGTGAATCCCTTCATGATTAGGTGGGCTATATAAAATGTTTTTCTAACCACTTTGGCCACGTGGTTGTCAAATGAGAGATTGCTATCAACTTGGGTCCCCAGATCCCTAATTACTTCTTCTGTACTTAATGGATTACCACCTATGTGGTAATTTGTGGGCACTTTGTTTTTGCCAAAGGGGATGACTATACACTTTTTGGCATTTAGCTTGTGGCCATGGCTCTGGCACCAGTTGTCTGTTTCTATGAGGCCCTTTTGGAGGATGCTTGTGTCGGCTGGAGAGAGTCTATTATGGCGCCCAGTTTGCAGTCATCTGCGAACTTGGTCAGCCACAGTCCTTCCGTGTTGGCCTGTACCTCCGAGAAATATATACCGAACAAGAGAGGTCCCAGGACTGAGCCTTGTGGGATACCACTTGTAACTGGTTTGGAGTCTGACATGGCTCCAGTAATTCTAACCATGTGGGTTCTGTCCTTGAGCCAATTTGCAATCCATCTAGTGACATAGGTGTGCCACATAGAAGGATTTCCTGACTGTTGTGGCGATGTGGTTATCAAAGGTGAGACCCACTGTCCACCTGTGTCCCTAAGTCTCTCATGACACTTTTGGTGTTTAGTGTACTGCCACCTATGTGGCAATTCATGGTTACATGTTTTTTCCCAAAGGGGATAACTATACATTTCTTGGCATTAAGCTTGAGCCCATGGCTCTGGCACCAAGCATCTGTTTCTGTAAGGCCCTTTTGTAGAATATCCACATCATTTGAGGATTCAGTAATGGCTGCCAGTTTACAGTCATCTGCGAACTTTGTTAGCCAGAGTCCCTTAGTGTTGGCCTGTACTTCAGAAACGTAGATGCCAAACAAGAGCTGTCCCAGGACTGAACCCTGAGGTACTCCACTTGTCTGGAGCTGGATTTGGAGTCAGCTACTTTTACAGTCTGGGTTCTGTCAGTAAGCCAGTTGGCAACCCATCGAGTGATGTAGGGATTTATGCCAAGCTTAGTAAGTTTATCTATTATTTCAAAGTGGGGGATCATGTCGAAGGCCATGACAAGGTCCAGATAGGCTGTGTGGACCACCTTACCCTCATCCACAGCTCTGGAGACTGATTTGAAGACGTCTGTCAGATTCAGGAGACAAAATCGGCCCTTCACAAACCCAAACTGGGTGGGGTCCAGTGTTTGAAGGTTGCCAATGTCTTTGTTTATAAGTTCCATGATAATGCGTTCCATGCCCTTGCAGATCAGGCTGATCAGACTGTTGGGATGGTAGTTCCCAGGATCCAAGGTGGATCCACCCTTGTGGAGTGGTATAACTGTAGCTGTGCGTCACTCAGTGGGCATGAAGCCTGAGCTGAGGCTATGATTAAACATGACACTTAGGTGAGGTGCCAGTTCATTTTGTAGTTCATGTAGCACACAGCCCGGGATGTCATCTGATCCCATGGATGCTGTATTCTTAGCTTTGGAGAGTGCGGTTTCTACCTGTGTGGCCATGATTACCGGAATTTTGCAATTTTTTGGTATTGAGATGGGCCCTTTAGGGGGTGAGAGGGGGGTGAAGTTAGCACTAAATCGATCTGCCAGGATATTGGCAATATCCTTGGGATCAGTATATTTAATGCCATTCTGTTGTAGCTCAGAGCATATCTGAGCATTGCCATTTAGATTCTTGACGTAACTAGAGAATGCCTTGTGGTTGTCTTTGGAATCTTTGGTAATTTTATTTTTGTAACTAGCTTTGGAGGATTTTATGAGAGATCTTAGCTTCTTACTGAGGCTGGTAAGGGAGTTTTTTCATCCTGGGATTTTTCTCTCTTCTGCAACAGTTTCTTTCTTCTGTTGTATAGTTTGTTTATGGCAGGGGACCACCAGATTGGCTTCCTTTTTTTTGGAGAGTGGCTTGGTTCTATTTGGGATGGCACGATTCATGCACGAGTGGATGTGCTCGTACAGTGCCTTACTGTAGGATTCAGCAGTTGAACTTTTAGCTGCCGTTTGCATGGGTGTCATGAAGTTTGTCACTTCAGACTTGAGTAGTATGAAGCTGGCTTTGGAGAAGTTTTTTTACAGAGATTTCCTTACTGAAGGCTGGGATGTGGATGTCAAGGGTGATTTGCTTATGGTCAGACCTGACCAATGAGGGGGTGACCACTGGTGTGGAGCATCTATCTTCCATGTTGGTAATGACTAGGTCTAGGATATTGGTACCCCTAGTGGGACAATGGATTAGTTGATCCAGGGCATTCGAATTTATGAATTCAAAGAACCATTAGGAAAAGGTGTTGGTACCTGAGTAGTTTTCCAAGTTAATGGCAGGGTAGTTGAAATCACCCAGTATTAGGGTGTTTGGTTGTATCTTAATATTTTCCAGTATGTTTAGAAAGGTGTAGTGAGAATCTTGGGGCATGGTGGGGGATCTGTAGCAAGCTACAATTTGGATTGCAGTCTTACCTAGTGTTGCATCCGGAGAATTTCAGATGCATTGTGTTGGGCAACTAGCCTGGAGGTGTGAATATGGACACTCCTCCACCTTTAGTGTTTTGGTCTTGGTTTGGTGGCAGGAAAGCAGTGTTAATGTAATTTGATGCCATGATAGAATAGATAAAAATTTTAATGAAATTTGCTAAACTATGTATCATTTTGTTATTGTTTTGAATGTTTGATTTTTCTTATAGTACACAATTAAATGTATGTCCATTCAAACTGCATCATAGATGAAAGCTATCCAGTGCAAACTTGCTTTAAATGAGGAAACAGATAAATAAGAATCAGTATCTAGAATGTTAATCTCTTCTTTTCCCAAATGTTCTATATTATTTTTAAAATACCTTTCTGGCTTAATAGGAGACTTTAAAATGATAAACTTCTACTTCATTTGATTTAGGTAGGATTTTGGGGGGGTGTAAAAGACTGGATTAATAGTACTGGCAATAAAATTATCTTAATTATAATTTAATTATTAATTAGTAATGTAAAAAAGTAATGTGTGTGTGTATTTATTTAATTTAACATATATGTTAAAAATAATGCCATAGTAATATTGCTTTTATTGTAGATTCAAAGTTTGATTTAATATTACTTCAAAACAGTGTAAGAAACTTCTCAGTGTGGAAGATTTTCAGTCCATATATCTCTAGTTAATCACTGTATATTAATCATATCAGACAATAGTAGTAGAAATAGCGACCTTAAACTCATCTTAAGTCAAAAAAATAAAAAATATATAATCTGGAATATTGTACAGAATTACTAAGTATTTGAAAGTAATCCAAGCAAGGCAGGCAGTCTGTTTCCAGTTGAAAATCCTTTATTAGGTACACAGACAAGCGATCCAAGTAAAAAAAATAGAGTAATCGTTTCCTCACAAGCTTTCTAAATATATATATATATATATATATATATATATATGCCTTTTATCAGGCAAGGGGAGTGGTTTATTGTGCTGTAAAACAAAATATTATTGGTACACATTAAATTCACATTCCTTCCCCCATCAGTGTGACATTCCAGCTAGTCTTGACCTTCTTAGTAACTGTCATAATAATATAACCCTTATGTAGTTTAAATAAAATTTATAATGATGTGGTACCTCTTATTTAACCAGTTCATTAAGTAGATTATTAAGTCTGTGATTTTATCGAAGGCAATATACTACATGGCTGGAAATATATTAACCTTAGTCCATTTGGCAATCAAAAATATATATATAAATATATACCTATACACTTTGCATGTAAAAAAATCAATTGTAAAAAATCATATTCTATTTTCATAACCTATTGTTAAAGATTGCTTTCGTCTTTCTAGACTTCTTCAGGTCTGTGTTCAAGAACCCTAAAATCTATCTATAAAAATATTATTGTATCATTAGTTAGTATTGTTATTACACATCATTTTGAATAAAGTGGAAAAAAGAGAACAAGAAAAAGAAAAAAGAAAAAAAAATGTATGATGGAAACAAAATATATACTTAAATTAAAACTGATTTAAAATAGTATTTAAAACCAACTGGTATAATAAAATAAAATAAAATTACTCATGTAAACAATGTGGCAATTTTCTAAGTTCCAGTACAGTTTTAATTGAACAGTAGTAATTTAGTCCAGGCTTACTAAAATAATTCAGCTTTAATTGCCACATGAGTTCATGTTTCTCCAGAATATTCGGGATGTCTCCTTCAAGATCACCCATGTCTATGCAATCCAGGATCTGGAACTTAAAACCTGTGTGTCTTTTATGAAGAGAAAGGTGTTTGGCTAGTGCATTATTTTTACATCCAGAGCGGACTTCTGACAGATGACATGAAATCCTACGCTTAAGTTTTTTTACACTCTTGCCCACAAAGAATGCATCACATTCACTGCATTGTGCCCTGTTAACTACTTTTGTAGAGTTACAGTCACCCCCTGCAGTGGTCTTAATGATTTTCTTTAAATAAGGGCAATAAAAAATATCACCTTGTTGTATAAATATACAAAATGTACAATTAGTTTCACATCTTGGATTGCATAGACATGGGTGATCTTGAAGGAGACATCCCGAATATTCTGGGGAAGCATGAACTCATGTGGCAATTAACGCTGAACTCTTTTTAGGAAGCCCAGACTAAACTACTACTGTTCAATTCAAAGTGTACTGGAACTTAGAAAATTGCCACGTTGTTTACATGACTAATTTTTATTTTATTTTACCAGTTGGTTTTAAATACCATTTTTAATAAGTTTTAATTTAAGTGTATATTTTGTTTCCATCATCATACATTTTTCTTATTATTTTTTCTTTTTATTGTTCTCTTTTCCACTTTATTCAAAATTATGTGTAATAACAATATTAACTACAATAATATTTTTATAGATAGTTTTTAGAGCTCTTATACACAGACCTGAAGAAGTCTAGGAGGAGGAAAGTGATCTTTGTTAACAACAGGTTATGAAAATAGAATATAATTATTATAATTGATTTTTTACATGCAAAATGTATATGTATATATTTATATATATTTTTTTGATTGCCAAATGGACTAAGGTTGATATATATCCAGCCATGTAGTATATTGTCTTGGATAAAATCACAGACTTAATAATCTGGTTAAATAAGATATACCACATCATTATAAATTGTATTTAAAGTACATAAGGGTTGTATTATTATGACAGCTACTAAGTAGGGCAGGACCAGCTCGAATGTCACACTGATGGGGGAAGGGATGTAAATGTAACATGTGTACCAATAACACTTTGTTTTACAGCACAAAAAACCACTCCCTTGCCTGATAAAAAGTGTATATATATATATATATATATATATATATATATATATATATATTTAGAAAGCACGTGTGGAAACTATTACTCTGTTTTTGTTTTAATTGGATCGCCTGTCTGTGTACTTAATAAAGGATTTTCGACTGGAAACAGACTGCCTGCCTTGCTTGCATTACTTTTTTATACTTGGTAATTCTGTACATTTCAAATTATATATTTTTTATTATTTTTTTTTTTACTTAAGATGAGTTTAAGTTTGCTACTTCTACTACTATTGTCTGAGCTGATTAATATGCAGTGATTAACTAGAGACATATGGACTGAAAATCTTCCACACATAAAAGTTTCTTGCACTGTTTTGTTTTTGGACCCACTATACTTGTTTAGTGGGTTGTTTGAGACTTCAGGGATACCACAGAGATTACTCATTTAATATTGCTTCCTAACATTTCTAATTGTAAGAATATTTATATTCTGTATCAGACTATCAATTTTAGTATAAGTTGTTTTACTAAAAGTTAGCTCACTAATGTCTATTAATGAATTAATATAATTAATAAAATAATGCTTATATATTACAAATTAAAAAAATGTGCAAACAACTATTTAATTTCCAAATCCATTCCAAACTCAAAACCTTTGATATTAAGGTTATCTTTGATTTAATATGCTAGGAGTTCAATTCTGAGTGTAAACATCTAGTGAGAATGATGAACAGCCTTTCCTTTTTTGTATGCTTTTTGCCCCCTGTGCCTGCTATCAAATCTCCCCTCAGTTGGATGTGACCCATTCATTCCCCAATACTGGGAATTTCATTCAGTGATAGGGAAGCAGCTGACTATAGGATGTTGTTTTTCAGGCAGCCATGAAAGTGGTTTGTGACCTCAGTTCCACCATGATAAGGCATTTTAATGGTTTTAAACTCACCTCTGGATATGAATAACTCATTATCTACATCACCACAGAGGCCCACAATGCTTATCCTATATGCATACCCACACTAAAAGTCAACAACAAGAGGTGGCTTGTTGAGTACAACACCTGTGCCCAATGTGCACATTTGTATTGCTACCCCTCCTCCTCACCTCCGGGTCACCTGGGCCATAGTCAGGGCTTTTTTCCCCTCTATACCAGGGGAGTTAGCTTAGGCAGCCTTGCTTTGTACCCTTTGTCAATGCTTTTTGTAACATACATTTTAACTAATTTATAAATATTTAGTAATATCAATCTAAATAACTAGAAAGTTGTATTTTTCAAAAGATAGTCAAATGTTTTCTCAGTATTAAGACTTATTAATGTTGATTTTTTTTTCCTAATTATTTTATTGTATGAATTTGCCTTTTCAGTATAATTCTAGTCTAATCTTTATTACTTAAAGAGAAGGAACTAGGGTTTTAATTCTAATAATTATAAGAACATAAAGAGTTAGTATTCTGTGTTCAGTAAAGATATGATCTACGTGGATTTTGGACTGAGTTCATCTTGTTTAAAAATGGGAATCAATAGAATATCTCTGTGGAGGGAAAGTTTAACTATTTCATGTAAAATTAAGAGAAGTTTATGTTGAAATAGTTTATAGATTTCTAAGAGTAAACTATCCAGGCCAGAACCTTTATTTTGTTCTATTTTTAATTGTTAACATTTTTATATCTTCAAATGATGATATTGATCAAATCCTTCTTCATATTACTAATAATACTTTCCATTTTATAGCATAAATTTCAAAGTTTAAATTATTTATTCAGCATCAATTTCTAAAGTATTATTTATAGGATTTTTAACATATTGTATATGTTTTGTTAAATGTAGAATTCTGACCTTCCCACTAAAATTATAAACCCTGTGAAGTTAGACCCCCAGATTCTGCAAGCCCTGCACAGTGTGCAGGACTAGTGCAGGAGCTCCAGCAGGCAATATGTCTGCCATGTGATCCAGGAATAACCTGTAGGGGCATGCATGAGCGCTCCTGCATTAGTCCTGCACGAACTCAGCCCCTGTATGCAAATCACTCCTTTTGCAGGAGAAATCCATGCAAATGAGGTGAATTTGCAATCCTGGAAGCTGGAAACCGGACGTGCAGGACTAGTGTAATCTGCAGAAATGTACTCCGCCAGTAATGGAGTACATTTCTGCAAATTACAAAATGGAGCCATGACAGCTCCAAATAAAGGGTGGATATCATGTATAAAGCATGCCAATGGCCAGCTATAAGGCCTTTGGCATGGAAAACACTTGCTAAAAAAAAAAAATCTACTTTTTTTTTTTAGCCGATCTTGGCTGTTTAAGCGTAGGGCAGTGGTGCACAAACAGGATTAGGGGAAAATAAGAAAAAAAAAACTAAAATAAGCATTCTAACCAAAATCAATATTCTGCCGTTATACTCAATGGCAGGCAGAAGACAACATGGCCAATGAATAGTGGTTGCTAAGGGGGGAGGCTCATTTTGGGGGCATGTAACCATGCATTAGCAGACAATCCTATGCAAATGAGGGGAATGATAGTGAATCCCAGATTTCCCCTGCATGCTAGGCAGCTCCCAACAGTGTAAGAGCAGGAATAGCTTGGTGCAAGCTTAGGAATTATCTGACATCATAGTGTGTCAGGCATACTGTAAGCTGAGTGGAGCCCTGCAGCTCGGGTTTGCTCCTAGCTTAGCACAGCTACAAAAGGGCCTTACAGAAACAGATGCTTGGTGCAAGAGCCATGGGCTCAAGCTTAATGCCAATAAATTTATAGTTATCCCCTTTGGAAAAAAACATGTACCCATGAATTACCACATAGGTGGCAGTACACTAAACATTGAAAGTGTGTAAGATTCTTCTTACCTAGCTCTAGGCTGCTGTGCATTCCTGGCCCTGGGGTAAATAGGTTCTGTAGGTAAACTTCATTTAATCTTTTTTATAACAGGGATGTATCTCTTTCTACGACTGCCCAATCTGATTGTTCAGTAATAATGAGGACCTGCCCTGCCTGCTGAATAGCAACATTTTCTACATAATACTGCGGTCTTCCCAAACTAAGGAACAGAACCCATCCTTCCCTGTGCAACAGTCCCCTCATGGGAATACATTAAATAAGAGACACTGCCCAACCTGATTGTTCAGTAATAATGAGGACCTGCCCTGCCTGCTGAATAGCAATATTTTCTAAATAATACTGCGGTCTTTCCAAACTAAGGAACAGAACCCATCCTTCCCTATACAACAGTCCCCTCAAGGGAATACATTAAATAAGAGAAACAGCCCAACCTGATTGTTCAGTAATAATGAGGACCTGCCCTGCCTGCTGACTAGCAATGTTTTCTGCATAATACTGCGGTCTTTCCAAACTAAGGAACAGAACCCATCCTTCCCTGTGCAACAGTCCCCTCAAGGGAATACACTAAATAAGAGAAAGTATGTACTTTAAAAAACACTGTCTGTAGACATAATAGTGTGTACTACTGTAAGCTGTAAATTTACTCTCACTAGCCGGGACAGCCAGCAACCAAACTCTATCTGTTCCCAGACCTAGTCTCCCTTCCTCTCTCTCTTAACCTCTGTTTTTAACTCTTATCCTACCATACTCAAACTCTGAATTTGTTACCTTCCTTTCTCTCCCCCAATAGATGCTACTATTGCTATTTAACCTCTGTCCACTAGGTAGCAGCATTTCTCTAGACCTAACCTATTGTCTCTAAACTCAACTTATAGGCATTCCCATATCATGTATCAGTGTATAGTCCCACTCCACCCTCCTGCTGTTTACATTCTTCACTGCTTAACCACTTTGCATAATCTAACTACTATCCAGGCTATCTTACCTACCTCTCCCCACCTATACTTACCTTAACAATCAGCTTCTCTGATTATTCTCCTAGGGTTCTCTTCTTCTGTGGCTCATCCCGCTCCATTCGCCCTGCGGGTTCACTCTGCTCCCCTACCCTGCCCCCAAATCCACCCACCACTAGTGGTCCTAAGCATATACACCACTTGCCACACCCCCTACACTAACACCAAACAAACTCCTCCCCCTTAAGGTACTATTACTCATCTCCCACCAATCCTCACCCTACTATCTTATCTGCAAATATCCCTGCATATCAACCTCATTCATATTGTTCCTACAATGCCTCAAGTAATGTCCCAAACTTGCCACAATCCCTTACTTTTACTATCACTCCTAACTATTCTAACTATACCCTATCTACTTACTCTCTATGAACATCTAGGATATCACAACCCCCATTAGGCAAACCTCTATACCTACACTTAACCATCCCCTAGTCTCAACAACTCTTTCTGCCCAGCAAGGTATTCGTCAGCCAGGTTTCATAGACTCACTCACATTTCTTACTATAGCTCAAAAGCTAGAAAATCCCAGAACCTAATTTCTAAACTTTTACAACTCACCCTAAGAGTTCAGATCCACTCCCTCTTAGATGGTGACATACATACAAACCCTGGTCCAACCTCAAGCACAGTTACAAAGCCTGATACACCAACTCCTACTAACACACACCTGCTTACCAGGCCCCCCCCCCCCAACTCTCTTCTGATAGCACATCTAAATGTTTGAAGCATCAGTAATAAAGTTGCTCTCCTGCATGACTTTATAGATGTACATTCTTTTGATATCCTCTGTCTTACTGAAACTTGGCTTAGCCCATCAGTACAAGATAGTGTAGTTATTCCCCCTGGCTATAATATCCTGAGACTTGACCGTAATGCTAAGAAGGGTGAAGGTGTAGCTATACTTTATAAAAATGGACTACAAGTTCCCTCACTAGACCCCAAAATGCCTCTTTCCAGTAATGCAGAAATTTGTATATCTAAGTTTCAGCTCAGCAAATGTAAATCCATATATATAATCTGTTTCTACCTTCCTCAGGCAATAATACTAACACATTAGAAGCTATCCTCAGCTGGCTATCAACCAACTACCCACAAGAAACCATACTACTTGGTGACTTTAATATAAACTGGATTTCCTGTACATCTGAGCAGCCTTCTACCCATATAAACCTGTGTGACTCTACCCAAACCATAGCATCCCCTACCCGAACCAATAAGTTAACAACAAAAAAGCACCCTAGACTGGATTCTCACTAATACTCAAAAGCAAACTTATAAAACAGGTACCCTCCCAGAAGATATAAGTGACCACTCACCTACTTAATCAGATGTAAGACTGAATCTCCAAACTCAACCATCTATAGGACTGTAAGGACCAACAAAAACTTTAATCTGGATAGCTTCCAAACTGAACTTGCAGCCTGTGACTGGATACCTGTAAAACATCTCCCATTAGATGATGCAGTCAAATACTTTAAAATTCTTAGCCATTCTAGATTGCCATGCCCCTATACGTAAAATTAGAACTAGAACTAAACCAGCCCCATGGCTCACCAGAACTACCAAACAAATAAATCCTCCAAAGAAATAAACTATGGGCCAACTGGTGGGCAACAAAAGGCCCTTCAGATCACCTACAGTTCAGGCAGCTAAGAAATGAAACAAAAAAAGCCATAGTGTCTGATAACAGGAAACACTACTGCCATCTTCAACAAACCCACCATAATAATCCTCAAAAATTCTGGCTAGGCATAAATAACCTCCTACACCCAGAACGTTCATGCACTCCTACTCCCTCTGGCTCTAATCACAATAATCCTACCCAAATAGCCAACTCATTTAACACTTTCTTTACAGAAACCGTTCAATCCCTAGCCAACCAGCTATCTCCTAACATCACATGCTCCACCACTGCCACCACCAGTAACTCCCTTCTATTTCATTTTCAACAAGTTCCCACATCCCTTGTCTGTAAACTTATCCAGAAACTTAAACCCACCACACTCTCTGCAGATCAGCTACCTGCAGAATACCTGAAAAAATCAGCTGAAGTCATAGCCTACCCCATATCCATCCTCATTAATAGAAGTATTTCTGAAAGATCCATCCCATCCATCTGGAAAGTCTCCCACAATATCCCCGTGCATAAATGTGGTACTTCCAAGGACTTTTCCAACTACAGGCCCTAAGCCATATTATCCCCTGTGGCAAAGGTAATGGAGAAATGCATTCACATGCAACTTTTAACCCACCTACTTGAAAAAATCTACTAGCCAACTGTCAACATGGCTTTAGACCATTTCATCGCACCACCTCTGCTCTCTTTTCCTTTTCTGACCACATTAATAGAAATCGAAATAATGACACTCTATCCTCAGCCCTCTTTATTGATCTGTCAAAAGCTTTTGACATACTTAACCACCACCTCCTCATAAACACACTCAAAAACCTGTCATTGGATGCTCTTGCTATTCAGTGGTTCCAATCCTACTTAAATAATAGAAAACAGGCTGTACTGTGGGCAAACACCTTATCTTCCCACCTCCCAGTTGCCCTAGGGGTCCCACAAGGATCCATATTGGGACCTTTACTCTTCTCCATCTTTACAAATGACCTCCATTCTGTAATCCCACAAGCCACCTGCATCCAGTACGCAGACGACTCTACACCTCTGCCACTTCCCGATCAGAACTTCAGTCTCTAACCAAAAAGACCTTTAGCACAGTCGAAAATTGGATTCTGCATAGATGTCTTATCTTAAACCCCCCCAAAAAAATGCTATTATTCACCCCCCACCCGTAGAACCTCCCCACTTTACTTTACTGTAACCTCTAGTAATGGAACTATTATATCTCCTGATCCTACCACTAAACTACTCGGAGTTCTAATTGATAATAACCTCTCTTATGAGCCTCACATCAATTACACTATAAAAACAGTTAATAAGAAATTCGGTTCCCTCTACAGGATCAAACCCTTACTGACTCCACTAGCCAGGATCACCATTGCCCGCACCCATCTTATCTCTACTCTGCTTTATGCTTCTCCTATCTATACCAAATTATGTAAAAGTACTCTGAACAAACTGTCTACCTCTTAAAACAATATTGCCAGATTTGCTGCCGGGTCCTTCTATAGAACCCATCATTGTATCAATCTGTATCAACTAGGCTGGTTAGGTGGCGCAACCAGGAGGTCCGTTCGCGAATTCGGTCCCCCGTCGTGAGTGCGAAGGAAAGGACTTAGACTGTTTTTACAGTTTTACTACCTGGGAAGAAAGAAGATCTCCTGGAAAGGTTAAACGAAACCTTTTGGACTTAATTTGAAGAAAAAACGACTGTAAGATATCGGGTGAAGTTAGTGTTGCAGGTAAATGCTGTGGAAATGTATTGAGTATTAGAGAAGGAGACTGTAATGTGTAATGGCAGAATAAGGTACTGTATTTTTTTTCTTTTCTTTTTTTCTCTTTCTGTCTCCCTTTTCTTTTATTTCTTTCCTCTTTTCTCTTAGATAGGGAATATAATTTCTAAATGTAAAATGTATAAAAATGAGTAGATTAACAGGTTAAAATATTGTGCAGTTAATAAAAGATTATATAGGTAGTTGCTTTTAAATGTGTAATACAAAGCATTTTCCTTTTTTGTTCTCCTTTCTGCTGTGCTCTTTTTATGCTCTATTTTTAACCCTTTTGTTCCTCTCTCTTATATAAATGCTCATTACAAGTGAAAATGACATTTTTGCTTTACTGTGAACTGCATTGATTTTTATTATTAACATGTTAGTTGGCATGGGAGGAACAAAGTAGATTAAAATAGTTAGATCATTTAATTCAGTAGATGCAGGGTGTTGAGAAATGTTAAATAATTATGTCCTTTCTATGTTAACTAATATTTAATTCTGTTTGGATCAACAAAACAAAATGTTACATGTTATTGCTGCTTATAAGGTTAGAGTGAATTGAAGTACAGTAGAATTTCATGGTGCAATTAGTTCATTTGAATATCCAAAATATGATCAGAGCTGTAGTTACTTATAGTAGTGTTTAGTAAGGAATGTCAGAATTAGGCTTTGTAGACGTAGTAGTAGTTGTTGTAGGTTTTTTGCATGGGGTTTTATTGTTAAATAATAGAATTAGTAGGTTAGTTACTCAGATGGTTTCCAGTAATGTGAAAAACCTATGTTCATCCTGGTCCAGAGGAATAGTGGTTAGGCACTGGGTAGGGATGGGATGGCAGTTTTGCTTCCAAATATTTGTCGATATGCCAACTTATGTTATTCTAAGGTTGCTTAAAAAGAGTAGACATCGATGTACATTTCTAAGGATTTTTAAATGTGGATAATAGAATCTTGGAATGTCAAAGGACTCCAGAACATGAAAAAAAGAAAGCTATTCTTTCACTTGTTCCTCAAATCATCAGCAGGTTGTATTTTATTACAAGAAACACATATGACTAATAACCAGTGGGAGTCCGTGAAAGATAAGAAATGGGTTAGGAAGATTGTGATGGTGGAAGGAACTACGAACAGTGCAGGAGTGGCAATTATAATTAAGAATCACTTTCAGGGAGATATTTTGGATATGAAAATGGATCAGGAGGGTAGATGGTGTTTGGTACTTCTCACATCCAAATGGTATGATAAACCTATAGTACTAGTTTGTATGTATGCCCCCAATGTTAACCAGCATCATTTCATAACTTCAATTTATTCCATTTTACAGTCATATAATAATTGCTATATAGTGATGGGTGGTGACTGGAACTCTTACCAAGATCCGAAATTAGACAAGTTGGGTGCTTCTAAAGCGTTCAATAAACAGGCAATGGTAGCATTGAATGAATTGAAAATTGATTTCAAACTGTTTGACCCATTTAAACATACACACTCACAAGGGAAAGCAGAAAAATTTACGTTTTACACGTTTTACGTGTTTCTAATCAAGTCAGACAACTCTCAGACCATTCAAAGATAACCTTAACCAGCAATAATATGAATACTAAGAGGCTTCAAGGGTATAATTGGTCCTTGAATCCATACTTATTAACCAAGGAGGATATATTAATGGAAGTTAAGGAGATTCTTAAACAATTACTATACAATATTTCCCAAAACAGACACCTGATAGATATAGAATGGGCTACAATTAAAACGCAGCTAAGAGGATTATTTATTCAAAAAGCTACTTATTATAAAAAATTGCAAAATAAGTCTCAATTGGATTTAGAAACTAAAATTCAAGTATTGGATCAAGATCTGATGAGGAACTATAATGAACAGACAGAAACTGAGTTATTTAGGTGTCAGAAAGAACTGTTTCTACTTCATAATAGAAAACTGTCACTTTATGAACAAAGAAATTTAGTAAAATATGCAAATCATATTCAAACCCTTTTGAAAGCTTTAGCTCGTATTATCAACCAGACAAAATCAACACGGTTAATTTCTGAAGTACACTATAACAATACTACATATACTGACAAGGCAGATATCATGAAGACCTTTGAAAAAATTTTTAATCAGATTTACGGAGAGCAGCAGACACTCTTGCAAGATAAAGAAAGAAAAGATTTTTTTACAGAAAATCAGTTTCCCTAATATTGATAAGGATTTCCATAGAAATTTAATCAAACCGATTGAAGTCGAGGAGGTGTTAGAGACAATCAAGAAATTAAAGCCTCATAAAGCCCCAGGGCCAGATGGTTTAACATCAGAATTTTACAAATCCTTTAGTGAGATTTTGAGCAATGTATTGTCACAGACCTTTAATTATATTATGCGGAATGGAATTAATGATCCTCATTTTAATGCTTCAAGGACAGTTCTCATATTGAAGGAGAAAGGTGATCCCAAAAATCCTGATAATTACAGGCCCATATCTCTTTTGAATATCGACATGAAAATCATGACATCCATTCTGGCGAGTAGACTGAAAAAGGTAATAAACTTAATATCAGAGGAACAGGCGGGGTTTATGGATGGGAGACAGACCACGGACAATACCTTAACGCTTCATACCTTAATCTCTTATGCGAAACACAAAAACCTGAATTTGTATGCCCTAATAATTGATGCTCAGAAGGCATTTGATAGAGTTAATTTGGTTTATTTATTTGATATATTACCATATTTTAATATACCCCAGGAGTTTGTTTCAACGTTAAGGATACTATACAATAATGCATATACAAATTTATTTATAAATCGCAAATGCTCGAATAGGATACAAATCAAAAATGGTACCCGTCAGGGCTGCCCATTATCTCCCATCTTATTTAATCTTTACTTGGAGCCTTTATTTTTACACCTTAAGCAAAATGTATTTTATAATTCTCCAGTTCTGTATGGGATAAAGGATGGGTTGGCTGCCTTCGCAGATGATTTAAACATATATTGTACCACACCTGTTTCCGATACTGAAAAAATATTTGCTGCAATAGGAATCTTTGAGAGAATTTCCAACTACAAGCTAAATTTTAAAAAATCTAAAATATTCCCGTTAAAGACATCCATACCTTTTTCAATGCTACCATTGATAGGACAAGTAACGACGGAAGAAAGGATAAAATATCTGGGGATTGCATTCTCCACTGAAAATAGGGATTTTTTTATAAACAATGTAAAGTCAACTGCAGATCAAATAACATTGGATCTAGAAAGATGGAGTAAGTTGAAGTTACCACTGATGGCAAGAGCAGCAATTATAAGAATGAATGTTCTTCCCAGAATGTTATATATTTTTAGAGCTGCACAACTCAGAATTACGAAAACATTTTTTAAATGGTTTCATATAGGATTGGGGAGATTTCTGTGGGAACCCAGGAAGACGAGAATATCATATGAAAAATTGATGGTTCCAAAAAATAAGGGGGGGCTGGAGTTACCAGATTTTGAAATTTACTATTTAGTGATTCAGGCCAATAGGATCTTAAAGACATTATACTTCGACAGTGGTAGTAGAAAATGGACACCCAAATGGGTGCTCCTAACGTATAAGTATATAAGTGAAGTGGGTGTCAATGTTAAAGCTTTACCCTTTCTAAATGATCGAACAATGAGTAAATATAATTTAATGGAACACATAAAGAGCTATGTAATGGCAATTCAAACTCTTTTTG
Organism: Protopterus annectens; assembly: GCF_019279795.1. NCBI lineage: Eukaryota > Metazoa > Chordata > Ceratodontiformes > Protopteridae > Protopterus > Protopterus annectens. The sequence continues at coordinate 211,909,916 of NC_056727.1, read as the reverse complement.
CTTCCTTAAACTTATTAAAATATATGATGGTATTCCAACCGTTTCATGGGAACCCTAACTTAACAATTGGTAGTCAATTGATAGATTTAAAGAAATTCCCTTTAATTAAAGAGTTAACTGTACTTGATTTATATCCTTTTCTAGGGGTAGTAGTACATGATATTCTAAAAGAAATGGAACTTCCTATTTCCTATTTGATCATAGTAAGACAGTTGAAAGACTTAGCTATAAACTATTTAATAACTTTGAAATGAAAGAGGAGGACTTAATCACTTCTCGTAATCTGTGGCAAGCGCTGTTGCAGGATAGAAAATATATAACCGCAGCATATAAATTGATAAAAGAGAGGAAGTACAACAAATACATTCTTTTATCGAGTTACTGGAGGGAGAAATTGATATTGTCAAATGACAATAAGATATTGCAGGCATTCAGTACAACATTAAAGTCTGTATCCCTTCAAAAATTGATTTTTACGCAGCTGATGATTTTTAACAACGCATATTATACTTGTCTCACTCTTCACAAATTTGATCCGAAGAATTCACCTAAATGCCCACATTGTTTAGATCAAACAGCGGATTTGCTTCACATGTTCTGGAGTTGCAAGTGTATTTATAAATTGTGGAATTCACTTAAGTTACAGTTACAAAAAATGGGCTACCAAAACTCAACACTCTCTTGGGAGTTTATGATTCTTCATATTCCCCCTGGAGAATTTAGGAAAATCAAAAAGGATTGTAATTATGAATATTTGTTTATTAATGAAATTATATATAGCCAAAAATTGGTTGAACCCAGACCAGACATCGTGGAAAATTTTCAGATTGGTGGCTATACAACATATCTTAGCGCATAAACTCTTAATTAGCGACCACAAGAAAAATATCAACAATATAAAAATATGGGAGCAAATTTTCAATATTGTGTTGGCGTAGAGGTGCCTATCCACTTTTTCTCGGGACTTAGAGTACAATGTAAAATCAATCTTAGATTAGATAGAGGAGGTAGAGACAGTACAGTTTGTTGGCTTGATTTGTTATTGTGGGTTTTCTTTTTTTCTTTCTCTCTTTTTTTTTTTCTTTTTTGATTATTAGAACTGTACTTATGACCAATATATGAGGTTGACATTTAATGTGAAGTTAACCTATGGAAGCATTTTGTAAATATTGTACATAGTGTGTGAATTTGTAATATGGTTGTGAAAAACAATAAAAAATGTTTATTGAAAAAAAAAAAGAATTGCCAAATCTAATACTCTTCAATCAAGTAATAGTAGCCCACAAGATCCTGTATCAACCAGAAAACACACCTATACTCACTTCCCTAGTCACCCCCTATAATAATCTCAAAACTCTATGCTCATCTAACAAACTACTACTACTACAAATAACTAAATCTAATAACTCAGCTGGTGACACTCTGTTCTCTAATACAGTGGGTAAAACCTGGAACAGTGTCCCCAATCACCTAACCTCCATATCCTCAGCTAACCTATTTAAAAGCAAACTTAAACCCTTCCTTAAATCACACCCTGTGCTAACCCAGATTAAATAACTAACCCTTCCCATGATACCTTGCTTCTTCTCTCATTATCTTATTTAGGGCATGTGCCTATGTATATATTGTTGACTTTATTAACTATAATCAATCTACTCTTGGACCTCATGTGTAATTTTACAGTATGAGTGTGTCCATGTACTTCTTCCCATGAATATTCACTAACATTTCGTTTTGACATTTTTTGTGTGACTTTCTAATTAGTAGTGTCTTTTATACATACTATAACACTAAGAACTGCTTCTTCTTCTTTCGGCTTTTCCCGGTTAGGGGTCGCCACAGCGGATCACCTGTCCACTTATGATTGGCAGTGGAGTTTTATGGTATTGAGTTGCCAGCCCGGCACCCAACCTTCCACAGAAGGCACACACATGCACGCACTCACACCTAGGGCCAATTTAGAGTGTCCAATCCACCTACAGCATGTCTTTGGGATGTGGGAGGAAACCGGAGCACCCAGAGGAAACCCACGCGACCACAGGGAGGACATGCAGACTCCGCACAGAAGGCACCCCAGCCGAGAATAGAACCAGAGAACCTCTTGCTGTGAGATGGCAATGCTAACCGCTGCACCACTGTGGCCACCCAACTCTAAGAACTTCTGCAGTTTTTTTTTTCCCCTACTCAAATGTTATATCACAAGACATGCAATGTGTGCCTAAACCTTGTAAAGTTCCAGTGTCTTTGTAAATATCATTGTCTTTGTGTACTTTTTTTTTTTAAAACTTGTGGAGCTTTTCTCCCTGGGCCTCCACTGAAAATGGACATACATCCAGTTGGACTAGCCCGGTCAACAAATGTAAAGTAAATAAATAAATAAATAAAATGAGAGACTTAGGGACACAGGTGGACAGTGATCTCACCTTCGATAACCACATTGCCACAACAGTCAGGAAATCCTATGTGGCACACCTCATCACTAAGGGATTTTCATCCAGAAAAAAGGAGGTCATTGTCCCACTGTACTCATCCCTCATTAGACACATTATAGAATACAACGCCCCATTTGGTATGTACCTTACAAGACATCTGCAACAGCTGGAAAGGCTGCAGAAATACCTCACTAAAAGAATCACAGGATTAAAGCAGATGCCATATGCTGACCATCTAAAAAAAACTCCAGCTATACTCTGTGGCATATCGTCTACTCAGAGGTAATCTCTGCTTAACATACAAGTCCATGTCAAACACTCAGCTGTTGGACATGCTCCACTTAAAGAAATCCCAATCCCTCAGAGCCACATGCTCCAGGGATCTAAACCTTGTCATGACAATGAACAAAACATGTTGCAAGGATAGGTTCCTGACCCACAGACTCCCCAGACTCTGGAATAGACTGCTCATACATGTCAAGCAGAGCGCCTCCTTGGCCCTCTTCAAAAGGAACCTTGATGATTGGATGGGAGATAAGAAATTCACCCTGGGAATCACGTCAATCGCCTTGCTAGACAGTGGTCCAGGGAAGTAAATATTGTGGGAAGAAATATCCAGGGAATTGTTATGGCTAGGCTTGTATAGACCCTAGGGTCGATAGCCTAGTACCAACTTATAAACCTATGAGGCTGCCTAGCACACTCTGCATTGCCTAAGTGGGTGTGTGCCATGCACTGGGTTTTAAAGAAAAAAAATTAAAGCAAGAAATAGCAGCTCTGTGCACATTTGAGCACTGTGTTTGCGCAGTGCATCCCCAGGCTTAAACAGGAAGGCAATGGGAAGTGAAAACAGCAGTAGGAAAGTAATCTAGTAGAACTAGCATAGCTGGCAGGTGAAATGTATCAGAATCAGCCAATTACACTGGCAGCAGACCAGCCCAGCCCAGCCCAGCCCAGAACACTACTGTAAACTATGCAAATACCTTTTCCTATGGTTTTTCCCATACTCTACACCACTGGTGTATACAAGCGGGGAAGTTTTGACAAACAAAACAACAAAATGATAGGGGCTGCAATAGCTATCATACAACAACATGTGGAAGAGGCTGAGGGTGGTGAGGATGTGAGCACTGTCGACCAACCCACAGTGAGGAGATGGAGAAGAGTGTGCAGACCCAGGGTAACCTACCAGGGGCTACATGAGCTGGAGATAGTGGAGCACTATAGGATGGACAGGGACCTCTTACAGCAAATTGTTCAGCTGTGCCAGCCACGCCTGACACACAGAACTAAAAGAGGGGAACCCATCCCAGTGGATACCAAGGTATGTGTAGACCTAAGAGTACTAGCTACAGGTACCTTCCAAAGGCCAACTGGAGATGTGATGGGGATCTCACAGGCATCAGCATCCAGGGTACTCCAGTTCCTGAATGCCATGTCAGCGAGCAAATATATTTCCCCAACACCCATGAGGCATTGGCCAGCAATATGCAACTGTTCCACCAAATAGCAGAATACCCTGAGGTAATGGGTACTATAGACATATGCACATATGCATCAAAGCACCACCCAGTGAGCAAGGTAGGGTCTACATCAACCGCAAGTGCTTCCCCTCCATCAACTGCCAGGTTGTGAGTGATGCCAAGGGCATAATAATGAATGTGTGTTCTGGTTGACCTGGAAGCTATCACGATTCCCACATCTGGCATCTGATGCAGCTGTACCAGAGATTTGCCAGTGGGGACATCCCTTACGGTCACCTAGTGGAGGATGCTGGTTATGCACTGGAGCCATGGCAGATGACACCCATCAGAAATGCACACACACCCCAAATAAGAACTCCATAATGAGGCGCATGCACAGACCAGAATTATAATAGAGCATGTGTTTGGGATGTTCCAGTCACAGTTATGGTGCCTGGTCACATCCGGTGGAGCCTTGTAGTACTCACCAGCTACATGTACACAAATTGCCATTGTATGTGCTATGCTACACAATATGATCCTGTGGAAACAGCTGTAGCAGAAACAGCATGGGGCAGGGCCACACATCCCCCCCCCCCACCATTGCCAAGGCCTGCACAGACACAGAGTGACTTGGAGGAGGAACAACCTGAGCCTGACCCAGTAGGCAGAAGGAGGCATGCCCAGTATGCTCTGGCCTTGGCAAAGAGGCAACGCATAGTACATACACTGACACAGGAGGGACCCAGGGAATGACACCTCTCTCTGACTCGCACATACAGTAACATGGATGCCAAACATGACACTACCTGTACTCAACTATGTGTAAGGAGTGTACTATGTGCATCTGACATAGGCAGCCCTGCAGCACCACCCTCAATACTGGCACACCTACAAGTTAAGTCACTCAACCTACCAATTGCCGAATGGAGTAGAATGTGTTGTTATCTGTATCTATGGTATGGATGTGAGCATGCAAGGGAATCGGGTGGCTGAATGATATGCCAGCAGATATACACCTATAGTGGCACCATGAGATCTGTAACAAATACTGTCATCACCATAGTAGCCAGTACTACACAGGGCGACAGAACCCACTGCAGGAAATGTGCTGGCCCACATGTGTGTCCATATGACTCACACAGGCCAGTCAGGGAGGTTCACATACCCAACAACAGTCTCAGCCAGCAGGACAGGTGTAGACAAACACAAACAAAGGCTGTGCTATGGCCTCTGAATGATGCCTATGGGTAACCCCCCCCCCACCCAGACCTACACAGACTACAGCAGGTCAGGCAGTGGGATGTTAGTTCTGAAGGGTAGGAAGTCAGAAACTAATATGTAGGTCAATCAAACCTAAGACCTGTAGTACACTGATATGCCTCTAGTCAGCATGATAGGTTAGAATACAGAATGAAATGAAGTACCTGACATACCAGTACAGTCATAGAAAATGTGTACAAGTGTCAGGTATGCCCCCCATCCTATGTAGAAATGTAGAAACAGTCAGGTGTGCCCCCAGTCCTGTGTAGAAATGCAGTAACAGTCAGGTGTGCCCCCCAATCCTGTGTAGAAATGTAGAAACAGGTGTGCCCCCCCCAGTCCCATGAAGAAATGTAGAAATAGTCAGATGTGCCCCCCAATCCCGTGTAGAAATGTAGAAACAGTCAGGTGTGTCCCCGGGCATCCACTGAAATAGGACCTGCATCCAGTCGGAATTTCCTGGTAAACAAATGTAAATAAATAAATAAAATTCCTATGAAGAAATGTAGTAAATGTTAGGTGTCCCCTCCCACTTCCATGTAGACATGCAGAAACAGTCAGGTATGCCCTCTCCCAACCACTTTGTAGAAATGTAGAAACAGGTGTGCTCCCTCCCCCAATCCTGCATAGATGTGTAGTAACAGTCGGGTGTGCCCCCCTCCCCCAATCTTGTGTAGAAATGTAAAAACAGTCAGGTGTGCTCCCCCCAACCTAGACATATAGTAACAGTCAGGTGTGCCCTCTCAAACCTATTTAGAAATGTAGTAACAGTCTGGTGTGCCCCCCAATCCGATGTACACATGTAACAGTCAGGTGTGCCCCCCACAACCCTATGTAGAAATGAGACTGCCCATACTCTGGAATAGACTGCCCATACATGTCAAGCAGAGTGCCTCCTTGGTCCTCTTCAAAAGGAACCTTGATGATTGGATGGGAGATATGAAATTTACCCTGGGGATCATGTCCGTTGCCCTGCTAGACAGGGGTCCAGGGAAGTAAATATTGTGGGAAGAAATATCCGGGGAATTGTTTCAGGGACGTAAATATTGTGAGAAGAAATATCCGGGGAATTGTTTGGCTAGGCTTACATAGGGCCTAGGACTGATAGCCTAGTACCAACCTATGTAGTGACATGTATGTGTAGGTATAATACCAGTGGAGCACAGATGCCCAGAGGTGGCCAAAGTAGGAGGATAGGTTAGCATTTGCACAATATGCAGGTATGTGTGTGTTAGGTTGGTGTGTGCTTCATATTGTGTGAGAGTGGTCAGTATGTATGCATGTTGAGGTAAGACCTGGTGGCCATTGCCCACTACTGCTGATGATAAGAACAAGCCCGCACAACTGCTGCCAAAGACAATTCCCACCAGTATCACACATGCTAGCAGTAAGCCATTGTAAATGTATGGTGGTAATATGCGTCACTGTCTAAAAGGCTGACATGGCATGGCTGTTGGGCTAGATATACAAGCAGTACACAGGGGAAAGTACCCCAGACATACAGTATATATTGTGTTACTGTGCAATGGAGACACCCTTGGAATTGTACATACAGGTATGCATCACATTATCTGGTCCTGTAGTAGGGGATACCGGTGTTGTCTGCCCAAACACTTGCAGATCACAAAGGAGGTAGGACTAATGTACTGGGAAACAGCTGATGTACCTGCACATGCCAGCAAAACTGGAATGCCCCATGCATATCTGTGTGTCAAATGCAAGTAGTGTCCATAGCACACATGCACCCAGCTCATGCAAACACCACCCACAGGTACCTCTCTGGTCATATCCATGCTGTGGGGAATGGGTACAATATGACCCCACCTGTATATGGCAATAACAAAAGAATGCAGCATGCAGTGCAGGTGTATCCCTAGCCATAGGTAGCACCCTGCCAGCATCCACACCACCTGATCAAGACTGATAGAAGGTATTGGCATGAACACCTATCACACCTACCCTGTCACCCCAGGGGAATATACTGTATGGTGGTCTGAGACTGTAGGACTGACAGAATGCATTGGCCTGCACATCTGGCTCACAGCAACCCCTAATGACCCACAGGCCTCTGCCAAAGGCCTGTGTCTCACATGTACTGCCAATGCATGTTATGTCATGGATACCCAAATAACAACATAACACACTCCACATAAGCCATATGTAAGGCCATGTGGACAAACCACAGTAACATGTCCACCATGTCTCACTGCATGAACTGTGGACCAACACTAACACACAGCTGTGATGGGGTGATAACCTCTGGGAAAGTATCAGAGACTGTATGCATAATGTATGGAAGAGGATAGAATAACGGGGGTGGGAGCATGGGCAACATGGAATGTGCAAGGTCCGACACAAAGCTGTATGCACACACTATCCCTGGCTGTGAACACATACATGGGTTGCTACATACCTGCCCATACACCACAATAGGGGTAATGTCCTGAATCATGGCCCCTGCCTTTGGGTAACCTGTGTGAATCTATACAGCTGTGAGCTATTTCCACAGCAAGATAAGGCCATACTGTCATGTCTATGGATGTACAAGTATGGGATCCTCTGCCAGCACTGTACCAAGGTGCTGAACCAGATACATAGACCCAGCAGCAAGTGTCTGCAGCTCCCCTTCCAGAATAGCATAACTTACCATGAATATATAGATGTCTGCCCACAATACCGGACACAGCTGCAGTCTCCCTTATCCTCCAAGATATCACTGTGAGCAAGAATGTCCACCTGACAATACATGAGGACAGAAAACATCAGAGTGTATAACAGTACACATGTCTGAATATCTCTGCTAACAGCAGTACCATGCAGCTGAAGCAGCACAGATGCAATCACCTACAGTACACACTATCCCCTGCACAGTTTGTCCCCATATTGCCAAATGATCGATGAATACCCTGCAGAAACAGTTTGCTACTTGTAGGTGTACAACACAAAGGTCTGCACTGGAGTACAAACTACCCGGAATCGATCCACACATTCAGTACAGAAGGACATACTGGGCATGATCACACACTTAGAGAAACAAAGGCAATGTCAGACAACATTCTGAAAGGTCATACTGGGCATGCCCATACACTTAAACAAATGAAGCCCATGTCTGCAAACAACAGTGAACCATACATATCTGGCAGTTGCAGATGTTTAAGCATACAACTCCTCAGTATGCACCAGTCATGCTTTGCACACACAGTGGATAGGAATACAGACATATATCCAAGGACAACACACTATAATAAGCCGATAGTAGATGTACATAGATGTGTGGAAGACAGTGACTGTGATAAGGAGCCATCCATTATGAGGCCTGTCCCACCCAGCCAAATGACTACAACCACATGAGGTGTAAATGTCACTTACTGTAGACATTAGCCACTGGTATCCATCAGCATTACAGACTATGTGGTGCAAGTGCTAGCTGTGCAACATGACTGTACAAGGAAGTAGTCATCTAGAAGCTGTATACTCATACCTGTGGAATATAATCCTGTGTGTGCCTGCATGTGCTGTGTCAACATCTAGATGAATGGGTTATGGCCCATGCACACACACTGCCCTCCCCATAAACCTACTATGACAAGCTTGCTGAGGTCATCCACTTTGAAATACACCTTTAGGAAAGGTGTAGCCCAGTAATCTCTGTGGTATGTCCTATAACTGTGTACTGCTGTAGTTTGATAAATTAGTTAGATAGGAGTTCTAATCCCAGACATGACATCTGTGTAGAGAACAATGCTTTTTAGGCTAGTCACACTCACTACAATTCAAATGCCATACTTTGGCAAGGCTGCTGATGCCATTCACTGTGAAATACACCTTTGGGAAAGGTGTAGCCCAGTAATCTCTGTGGCACGTCCTATAACTGCATACTGCTGTAGTGTGATAAACTAGTAAGGTAGGAGTTTTAATCTCAGACATGGCAACTGTGTGTGTCCATCCCTGTCTGTGTAGAGTGCAATGCTTTTTAGGCTAGTCACACTCACTACAATTCAAATGCCCTACTTTTGCAGGGCTGCTGATGTCATTCACTGTAAAATACACCTTAGGAAAAGGTGTAGCCCAGTAATCTCTGTGGCATGTCCTATAACTGCATAATGTTGTAGTGTGATATAGAACTCTGGTAGGGGTGTTATTCCCACACATGGCAGTTGTGGATGTTTTAGTGTGTGTTTCTGTGCCTGTGTAGGGAGCAATGCATTTTAGGTTAGTCACACACACTACAATTCAAATGTCCTACTTTGGCAATCCTGCTGATGTCCTTCACTGTGAAATACACCTTTGGGAAAGGAGTATCCGGTAATCCCCGTGGCACGTCTTATAACAGTGTAATGCTGTAGTGTGATATAGAACTGTGGTAGGTGTTCTATTCCCACATATGGCAGTTGTGGATGTTTCTGTGTGTGTTTCTATGTTTGTGAAGAGAGCAATGCTTTTTAGGCTAGTTACACTCACTACAATTTAAATGCCCTACTTTGACAAGTCTGCTGATGTCATTCACTGTGAAATACACCTTCCAGAAAGCTGTAGCCCCATAATCTCCGTGGCACGTCCCATAACTGCATACTGCTGTAGTGTGATAAACTAGTTAGGTAGGAGTTCTAATCCCAGATATGGCAACTGTGTGTATGTGTGTGTCTCTCTCTGTGTAGAGGGCAATGACTTTTAGGCTAGTCACACACACACTACAATTCAAATGCCCTACTTTGGCAATCCTGCTGATGTCATTCAGTGAAATGCACCTTTGGGGAAGGAGTACTCCAGTAATCCCTGTGGCATGTCCTATAACAGCGTAATGCTGTATTGTGATATAGAACTGTGGTAGGGGCTCTATTCCCACATATGGCAGTTGTGGATGTTTCTGTGTGTGTTTCTATGTCTGTGTAGGGAGCAATACATTTTAGGCTAGTCACACTCACTACAATTTAAATGGCCTACTTTGGCAATCCTGCTGATATCATTCACTGTGAAATACACCTTTGGGGAAGGAGTACTTCAATAATCCCTGTGGCGCATCCTATAACAGCGTAATGCTGTAGTGTGATATAGAACTCTAGTAGGGGTTCTATTCCCACACCTGGCAGTTGTGGATGTTTTCGTGTGTGTTTCTATGTCTGTGTAGAGAGCAATGATTTTTAGGCTAGTCACACACACTACAATTCAAATGTCCTACTTTGGCAATCCTGCTGATGTCATTCACTGTGAAATACACCTTTGGGGAAGGAGTACTCTAGTAATCTCTGTGGTGCTTCCTATAACTGCATAAGTGCTGTAGTGTAATAAACTAGTTAGGTAGGAGTTTTAATCCCAGACATGGCAGGTGTGTGTGTGTCTGTGTTTGTCATTCATTCCCTGTGTGGAGGTGGCTGTGAGTGTGTAACAACTGGACTCAATGTGGAGTGGGTTTTGCAAATTTCTTATATGGTGGCCCTAGTATATATCACAATGTTCACCATACAGGGATAACAGATGTGAAATAGCAGAGAGGCTGGGGTACAAATCCATACCCCTACATGTGACATCAAGGCCAGGCGAACAAAGTTAGCAACCCTTGTATTACCCAGCGAACACACTCAACCCATGTCTCATACACACACTTGTCTAGGCAACAGCCACTATGTTGGTAGTACCCTACATATTGCCCACTGATAGTAAATATGGTGTGATTGCAGTGGGCTACAGAGGGCATGGCACCCTGTCCAGTCCAATAGGCACATACATGCAGACAATGCACCTTCCCTATGTTCCCCACTGGACACCTGCAACACCTGTGGTGCGAGCAAATGTGACCCACAAAGGACATACCATGCCAGAAACACATGCCCTGTACAGGCAGATGCCACTGACACCAGGGAATACCTGTATCGTGCTACCAGTGTAGGTGCAGGGTCAACCTGCTGTCCATTAACAGTTCCTGCCACATGAGGCCAGGACTGGCACATCTGATGATAACAATCTGTGTACACAACATGGGCCAGACACCCCAGGTACAGTTCCACATGTCACTGTACATGCATGTGGGATGTGTGCACATCCCAGATACCATCCATGTCATGGACTGTGGAACACATACATAGCAAGCAATG